>NC_069499.1:121992279-122189258 GCF_027579735.1 Bombina bombina
GTCAATCTCCGGCCCTTAACCATCAACACACTCCAATACCAATCTTTCCAACTAAACCCCTCATAAATAACAGACAACAGACTTAGCTTTGGTGCAAAATGGCTGCAGCCCCTTTATTAATAAATAACTTAGTAAAACTTTTAATAAATAACAGTGCAAAGAATTGTAAACATATTACACCTTAAACCACAGCGGTGCTAGTCCCTCCTATTTTCTTAATTTAACTATGGCCGTAACTCTTTGTTTTACTGGACCCAACCGTGCAAATGGTTGGGCCCGTCAGCGATCCTCCATATCTAAGTTTCTTAGGAACCCCTTGCCCTTAGAAACCCCCACCTTGAATTCCCCAATGGGAATGCAAACTACCACCACACCAACCATTGGCCATAATTATTCTGTAATTTAAGGGCTAGCACCCCCGCTATCCGACTGCAACAGAAACCTGAAAGAGAAAAACACAAAAACACATATCCTCACAAAATAGGGACGGGTGGGAGGGAGATGCTTCACTTCCTTTCTGCCAAAATATTGTGCTGATTTTCCCGCTCAGCCCGCACCTTTAAAACCTCCCCTTAAGCCCCTCCTGCCTCACCACCTACCAATACCACCAAGAGAGAGAGAGGGAGGGGGGCCTCTTTCCTCACCCGGTCAAAGCTCCCTCCGCCCAGCCCTGCAGCCTCCAGGAGCCACTTGACCTTTTATGTCGTCAATCTCCAGCCCTTAACCATCAACACACTCCAATACCAATCCTTCCAACTAAACCCCTCATAAATAACAGACAACAGACTTAGCTTTGGTGCAAAATGGCCGCAGCCCTTTTATTAATTAATAACTTAGTAAAACTTTAATAACTTAATAAATAACAGTGCAAAGAATTGTAAACATATTACACCTTAAACCACAGCGGTGCTAGTCCCTCCTATTTTCTTAATTTAACTATGGCCGTAACTCTTTGTTTTACTGGACCCAACCGTGCAAATGGTTTAGCCCGTCAGCGATCCTCCATATCTAAGTTTCTAAGGAACCCCTTGCCCTTAGAAACCCCCACCTTGAATTCCCCAATGGGAATGCAAACTACCACCACACCAACCATTGGCCATAATTATTCTGTAATTTAAGGGCTAGCACCCCCGCCACCGACTGGCCTGACACCTCAGCCCAGTCCCGCCAACCCACCCATCGCACATAACTCCTCCTTAAAATTGAGGATAAACAGCTGCAGCCCGAAATCATTCAAATGTACACCATCAGGCAGATAGAATTCACCCTCACCAACCTCCACTAAATCTGAGTGATGAACAACCGAACCACCGAGCCTCCGTACAAAAGCACCCATAATCTTATTTACTTTTCGTCTGCTCTTATCCAAACGCACAGGGTCCCAGGCCACCCTCCACACCATCCTCGGCAAAATGTCCAACCATATAATTGTCAAAGAGGGGAACAGGCTCCTCAATCTACCAATGTCCCTTTTCATGTTTCTCAACAACTCTCTCTGCGGTAAAAAACCAAGATCATTCCCCCCAGCATGGATTAACGACACAGTTGGAGGCTGAAAGCTCCTGCAATAATCCAACACCAGAGGAAGTAATCCGTCCCATCTGAGCCCCCTCACACCAAACAATTTAACTTCACAACGAGATTTGGCAATACCCAACTGCAAGCCATCCACCTTCGCCGAAGCCGCCCTCCGTGCCCAATAAGTAGAAGAGTGGCCGACCAACCACAAACGCTCCACACCTAAAACACAAAAAACAAATGAACCACAAGAAAAAACTCCCCTCAAAGATCCAATTCAGGGCGAACATACAACCAAAAACGACCCGAACCCCACCTGCCAATCCCCTTAACCTCCGCCTCGGAAATCCCCCTCATGGACGCTTCCGTCACGGCCCCAATCCGAAAAGAGTGGGTTACCAAAATCAGCCGGATTGATTCCCAACCGGCCCAAGGCTTTTTTAAGCACCGCTTTGAACTGAAACTGCAACAATGGCCTCCCGTCCAGATGAACTAACAACGAACCCCCAGTTACCGGCCGGACCCTCAAGTACACTTGAACACAACACCAAGGACAAACCACCGAACCACTGGGAAAAAGGACAATCATCCTACCCTTCCCCAGCTGGTCCGTCTTACTTTTTCTCAAAAATATCTCAACCCTGGATTCAAATAAAATCACATCCGCAACGCCCAAGCCACCATCGAATTCAAGTTCTTGCTAACTAATTCCGAGACCCAAAAAGCCCAGAAAAAGGCCAGAACATAAACCACCCTGAACAAACACGTTTCAGAAACTGACAGGCACACAACTTCAAGAACATTATACAATCTTTCAAGCAATGAAAAAGTAATCGGCCTCCTCCTATCCGGGGACGGGCCGACCGACACCTTTTTTCAAACCCTTCAAAACCTGCCGCACACAGAAAACCCTTGTAACACCATGCAGACCTAACAGCTTAAAACGAAAGGACAAAGCTGCCATATGCCTATCCATAGCTGAAGGCGATAATCTTTGGGATCCCCATTCCCACATCCATTCCAACAGGGCACCAGTAAGATCAGGACCCCTTTCACATATATCCCATACCCTCAGCCTGGACTCCCAATCCCACCACACTCTGGAGTAGGAAGCCCAAGTACCTGGAGCAAGCGAGGCCTTCACCAGTCCAGCCAATCATCCACCCCAAGCCTCCACAGAAAAACTGGGCACTGACAACCGGTCGCATCTGCAAGAGGGGCCAATTCCCGGAACCGCCGCCACTGAAAGCGAGAGAGGGAATCGGCTATAGGATTATCAACACCTGGGATATGTTTAGCCTTAATGCACACGTTCATCCTCAAACACTTCAAAACCAACAGACGCAACAAGCGCAACACCGGCAAAGATGAAGCCGTCAAGGTATTCAAAGCATAAACAACCCCCATGTTATCTGTCGAGAACACCACCGACCGATTACGCAAGTCAACCTCCCAAACATACAGGGACACCACAATAGGGAAGAGCTCCAAAAAAACCAAATTCTTCACTAAGACACAAGAAAACCACTCATCCGGCCATCCAGCCGCACACCAATGGCCCATAAAGTAAGCTCCGAAACCACAACTACCAGCCGCATCCGTCACAAGTCCCAACTCCTCATTCGACACCCTAGGCGCTTGAATCAATGCAGAGCCATTAAAACCCAACAAAAAACACCGCTACACTCCCAAGTCATCCTTCAACTCCCTCGACAACCGCACAAAATGGTGGAGCTTGACGACACCCGCAGTGGCCAAGGACAACCGCCTGCAAAAAACCCTCCCCATGGGGATGATTCTGCATGAGAAATTGAACTTGCCAACCAACGACTGGAGATCACGTAACGTGATCTTCTTTGCCAACAAACAGCGGTCAACAACCTCCAGCAAATCCTTCACTTTATCACTGGGAAGTCTGCACTCCATGTTTACGGAGTCGATCGTAATACCCAAGAAATCCAGGGTCGACACAGGCCCTTCCAATTTCTCACTGGCAATTGGCACACCGAAATCCAATGCCACCTGACAGCAAACATCATGCAGCCGCCTACAAACATCAAACCCAGCCGGGCCTACAAACAAGAAATCATCAAGGTAATGCACCAATGACGACAAGCCCGACCGCACTGAGACCACCCATTCCAGGAACGTACTAAACTGCTCGAAAAACTAACACGAAATGGAGCAGCCCATAGGCAAACACAAATCAACATAGTATGAGCCTTTTACCCAACAAATCAGCAAATGATGCAAGGACGGGTGCACAGGCAACAACCGGAACGCCGCCTCAATGTGAATCTTTGCCAACAAGGCAGAAGGCCTCGCCTCCCTTACCAACGCCACCGCCTGGTCAAAAGAGGCATATTTTACCGACGCCAGTTCCTGGGGGATCCCATTATTCACCGATCCCCCTTTAGGAAAAGAGAGATGATGAATTAGCCTGAACTTACCAAGCTCCCTCTTGGGAACCACCCCAAGCGGAGATATTCTTAAATCCGCAATGGGAGGACAATCAAAAGGACCAGCCATACGCCCCAAGGACACTTCCTTGTGCAATTTTTCCCGTACCACCTCTGGCCACAAGCGGGCCAACTTCAAATTACCCCTGAATACCCGACTCCCCCCCGCGATGGAATAATAAAACCAAACTGAAAACCATGGTACAAGACCGCCGCTGTCTCACGACAGCCCTGCCGCCTAGCGTACAGGATGAGCCAATGCTCCATCGCGTCTAGCCTCACCGGGGTCACGCCCTTTTTCAGCTGTATCACCTGCTCCACCTGCCCTTCCTTTTTAAAAACATCTAGTATAGGGGTGGGATCCCCCACACCCGGAGCACTCATGCTTGAACTTACATGCGGCACCCCACTTACATGATTTTTCATTGAATGCAAAGCAACACCCTTTTCTAACCGACTCCGGGGACCCACCGGTGGAGGAGCCACCAGCTCCTGACCAAAAGGACTGGGAGGCTCTCAGAGGTGTCATTATGTTGAGCCACAACCCCATGTCCCGGTCGTCCCACCTCATATTCGGCTTGATTGACAGCCGTTGATGAAAGTGATTGTCATAAGACCACCAAGCCATACCGCCATATGTCCGCTGCGCGGCCGCAATTTCATCTAGATAACAGAATAAGGCACTACCCTGCTCCGGGAACCTACCTGCAAAGACACTTGCATAAATTACAAAGGATTGGAACCAGTTAGAAAACATTTTAGTTAATTTCCTATAACGTTATTTCCTCTCTTCCTTCTCCTTCTTGGCCACGTCCTTTTTCGAATCCTCCAGAATCTCAAAGGACTGCTCAAGAGGATGGAGGGAGAACAGTTCAATAAATTCCCGCTTACATATTTTGTCCCTGACCTCCGAAGTCAGATGCATCCCCAACAGCCCGATGGAGCAGAGGCAAGAACGAGACATCGCCGTGTCCGCCACTCTCAACTGCGCCCCCTCCACCATTTTAGAGGCCACAGGAGTAGAAACCACCGATGGCCCAGGGCCATGAACCACTACCGACGGCCCAGTGCCCTGAACCACTACAGGAGCCCCGCCAATGTGGGCCAAGGATCCCACCACCGCACTAGCCTCGACCCTCCCCGACACCGGAGAACCTGACACCACCGGAGCCGGAACCTGACACCACCGGAGCCGGAACCCATGAACTCTCAACTGCTATCTCCCTTGGAGGGGCAGCCCCTTCCAATTGCAACAACCACTCGCGCAAGCCCCCAACATCCCTCACAGCCACAGAATCATTATCACTCCCCACAACAGTACCCCTCACATTCAAAATCCCTGCCTCACCTGTAGAAGTGTCCGCCGCCTGCAATCCTGATGATTCTTCAATAGCAGCCGGGAGCCCGCCCTCGTGCGGCTCCATTCTCCGCTGTACACCTTCCTGTACTATGGCAGCCATCCGTGCCTGCTGGTCCGGCTGCCGTGTATTTTCCTGAAAAACAGCAGCACGTGAACCCAAATTAAGTGGTAAAAAAACCCTCCCCCCCACCTCCCTTGTGGCAGGTTGGCCCCCCTAGCCGTGTGTGCCCCCCTTCCCCTATTAGGAGCCCCACCCCCATCACCCCTTGACCATGCAGCCTCCGCCACTGGCCGTCTCCTAGTTCCCCCCCTAGGAACCCCCCTTGGCCTAGCAAAGCACCCGGCCATCTGTTCCCTCCCCCACCACCCCGAATCTGCCCCATATTCAACCTAGCCCCACTCAGAGACCCAGCTAACCCCACCCCCCTAGCCCCTCCTCTCACCTCACCACCAGCAACGGGCAACGTATCCTGCTGTCTGCTGTCATCAGGCTCTATGCGGATGGAGTCCGTCCAGGATCCGTGCAGGCCAAAGAAGTCCTCCTCTAGGCCGTCCATAGAATCCGTTGCTGTAGACGGGCCTGGCCGGGGGCCAGGCCGTTGCCCAGTAGGGCCTGTGTCTGAAAAAGAAAAACTCACATGTGAGCCACCCACATCATCATTACTACCAACACCTGAAGCAAATGACACCCCAGGATCCAAGCCACCCCCAGGGGGCCTCCTACCCACTCCCCCAAATCGGCTAACCAACTTCCCACTGGCCCCAGGAGAGGGGGGGACAAAATTCTTATCCGAGGAATCAAGGAACAACCCCACCACCCCAGGATCAAGTTCTAAATCCTCAGCCTCCTAACAAGACCCATATTCCTGATCCACTAACTGGGGGAAGCTACATGATGACTGATCCCTATGAACCTCCACCTGAACTGCAACCTCACCTCTCTCACCTGACCTGAAAGATACTGGACCAACAACCACCCCACCCTCCTCAATATACTGAACAGTGGAAGAGATCCCCCCCCCCATACCACAACCCCCCACTCCTACAAACACACTCTGGGATCCGAATAGGCCAAGCCATGCAGACATCCAACCCTAAGGACCCTCCCCCACCAGCAGGCCTCTCCCGGCCGTGAATAACACCCATGTCACCTGCACCGCTTCTTGTGGCCTTCACAGCCTTAGGCCTCAGCTCCTGAGCACTGCCGCCCCTCCCAGATGCTGACGTCATCACCGCCGCGGGCCTGGACTACACCGCAGACCCGACTGCTGCCTCACCCGCCACAGGCCTCTTCTGGGAACCGGATGCAGACTTCCGGCCGCCTCCAGCCTTGCCACGAACCTCTGGGCTGAGCCTCAACGGAGGCTTGGAAATCCTCCCAGATTTCTTCCTCGGAGCTGACTGCCCGACCGCCGGAACAGGCACCAGAGTGCCAAGCAGAGACCGGACCTGACCCTCAAGCCAGGTAGGACCACGCTCCGCAGCAGCCTCCCTCAGCTGCAGTAACAACTCCTCTATACCGGCCATGATGCAGGCTGAGCGGGAGATAAGCAAGCAGAGATGCTTCACTTCCTTTCTGCCAAAATATTGTGCTGATTTTCCTGCTCCGCCCACACCTTTAAAGCCTCCCCTTAAGCCCCTCCTGCCTCACCACCTACCAATACCACCAAGAGGGAGAGAGGGAGGGGGGCCTCTTTCCTCCCCCGGACAAAGCTCCCTCCGTCCAGCCCTGCAGCCTCCAGGAGCCACTGGTGTGACCTATTACTTTGGGGAAAAAATCCAAATGACTTAGAAAAAGGAAATACATCTAATGGTTTAGCAAAATTAGCATAATCAAATTATTTGAAAATTTTGACTTCTCATAGAGCAAGCAGCTGCAGCTGGATTCAAGCTTTAAACCTTTGACTTGTTAGGCAGCTAAGTTAACCACTATGCTACTTAGGCCAGCAAATTTAAAGGCAAAGGCTGCCCAGAATCATTCTTAGACAGGGGGCACTGTCACAGCCATGCAAAGGATTTATCCTGGGTCTCTTGCTTTGTTCCTCTGAGCCACTGGAGGGCTCTTTGTTTAAAACTTTAATCTGTTACTGGTTTTGGGTCTTAGACACCAAAGATAAATACAATTTCTCTTATTAAAGGAAGGATGTATATTCCATGTCATGAGCAAGATTAGATTCCTGGTGATCAAAAAGTAGCTCACCTTCAGAATACAAATCTGAGGACATAGAGGTTGAATTATTTTTCTTAGTTTAACTGATCTATTTGGGAATCAGTATAACCAATAATTTAAAGAGATACTGAACCCATATTTTTTTATTTCATGATTCAGATAGAGCATGACATTTTAAGCAACTTTCTAATTTACTTCTATTATCAATATTTCTTTGTTCTCTTGCTATTTTTATTTGAAAAGGAAGGCATCTAAGCTGAGGAGCCAGCAAATGTTTGGTACAGAACCATGGATAGCACTTGTTTATTGGTGCTGTCCAATCAGCAAGGACAACCCAGGTTGTTCACCAAAAATGGGCCGGCATCTAAACTTACATTCTTGCTTTTCAAATAAACATACCAAGAGGATGAAGAAAATGTGATAATAGGAGTTAATTAGAAAATTGCTTAAAATTGCATGCTCTATCTGAATCACGAAAGAGAAAATTTGGGTTCAGTGTCCCTTTATCTGAAGTTTATCAGACCAAAACTATGTACTTACTTGGCGGAGGCATAGCTGTCCTAACTGCAGAAGTTGTAGAGTGCTAAGAGTCTTGAATCCTGGAGAAGAACTACCTTGTACAATGGAAACAAAAGGAGTGAAAATTACGGGACACTCGCAAGCCAAAACGCATCAGACCTTTTATCTGCACTTTAGATTTTTACTATGGATTAATAAACAACTTTCAATTTTATTTTTAATGCCTGGTTTAATCTTAACTTTTTTTTCTTTTTTCTTTTTTAATCTTTTTATTAAATTTTATATCACATAACAAACAATACTAAAAAGGCAAAACATAAGTCATTCTTGTTACAGTTTCTTCCTTAGGGTGTCACCACAGCAAAGAAAAAAACATAAATAAACAAAACCTCAACACAAAAAAAAAAAAACACAAAACAAGTCTCCCCTAACACCTCAGTCCCTCCCAACCTAGCCGTTTAAACTAGGTCTGTATAGGGAAAATAGCTTTTGACTGGATCACAGATTCTGATTACTACACGTCCTTGTGTTTAGATCAACAGCTAATTAAACCTTACTCAGTGAAAGCTATGTTACACTTAAAAAAGAATAATTTACCAGAAAAAATTAAAAACATAGTAAGTATAAAAAGTATTGTTTTAGTCTGGGGAAAAATTTGTGCAAGTCTGGAGATTGATACCTCCTTCTCTAACTTTCTACCTATTGTGGGAAACCCTGAATTCCCTTATGCCCTAAACTCTAGGGGCGCGATCCGATATACGGCACAGGTTTCAGCGCAAGCGTGGAAACCTACGACGCCCGTAGTTTCAACTCGCAACTCGAGCTCTCTTATATACGGTGCCGTCAGATGCTAAAGTGCCGTAAGTCTGACAAACTAGTGATGTCCAAAAATCTGCGTATGTACAAATTTCTGGATTCACCAGTGACTTACGGCACTTTAGAAACTGCCACCGCATAAAAAAACTGACAAAGTTATAAAATCACCCGTTACTGTCGAACACGCCTCCCAAACATAGCCCGACACGTATACCCCTCTATCCGCAATCCCCCTCTCACTCCTAATAATATATTAACCCCTAAACCGCCGCTCCCGGACCCCGCCGCCAGCTACATATGTCTTACCCCCTAATCTGACCCCCTACACCGCCGCCAGCTACATTAAATGTTTTACCCCCTAATGTGAGCCCCCTACCCCGGCGTCACCTACATTAACTATATTACCCCCTAATATGATCCCTCTACACTGCCGCCACCTATTTAAAATTATATTAACCCCTAATATGATCCCCCTACACCGCCGCCACCTATTTAAACTATATTAAACCCTAATGTGAGCCTCCCTAAACCACCGCAACCTATTTAAACTATATTAACCCCTAATGTGAGCCCCCTACACCGCCGCCACCTATATTATATGTACTACCCCCTAATTTGACCCCCTTACACCGCCGCCACCTATATTAAAATTATTAACCCCTAAAATACTAAAATTTCCCTACCACTAAACCTAAGTCTAACCCTAAAAATAGCCCTGAAAAAGGCCTTTTGCGTGGCATTGCCCCAAAGTAACCAGCTCTATTACCAGCCCTTAAAAGGGCCTATTGCGGGGCATTGTCACAAAGTAATCAGCTCTTTTACCTGTAATCTAATCCCCCTACACCGCTGCCACCTATAATAAATGTATTACCCCCTAATCTAATCCCCCTACACCGCCACCACCTATAATAAATGTATTACCCCCTAAACTAATCCCCCTACACCGCCGCCACCTATATTAAATATATTAACCTCTAATCTGACCCCCCTACACCGCCATCACCTATATTAACTATATTAACCCTAATTATATTAGGGTTAATATAGTTAATATAGTTAATTTATTATATAATTATTAATATAGATAATAATAATTAATATAGTTATTATATTATATATTAACTATATTAACCCTATCTAACTCTAACACCCCTAACTTAATAAAATAAGAGCTACTGTAATGCTATTGGCTGATTTGAATAGCCAATAGAATTACAGTAGCTCTTATTCTATTGGCTACTCAAATCAGCCAATAGAATTAAAGTAGCTTGCATCCGATTTGCTGATTTGAATTTGAAGGCTCAAATCAGCCAATAGGAATTCAAGGGACACCATTTTTAATCGCGTACCTTGAATTCCTATTTAGTGTACGGCAGCGATCGTATGAAGAGGATCTTCCACTCTCCGGCTCCGGTCTTCAGTTCCAGCATCGCCGATCTTCAGTTCCAGCATCGCCGGTCTTCAGTTCCAGATGGACGTTCTTCAGCTCCGCGGTCATCGGTCT
This sequence comes from Bombina bombina, assembly GCF_027579735.1. Lineage (NCBI taxonomy): Eukaryota > Metazoa > Chordata > Amphibia > Anura > Bombinatoridae > Bombina > Bombina bombina. Next base: position 122,002,626 of record NC_069499.1, read on the forward strand.
TCAACTCCTCTGCTCCGCGCCGGCTGGATCCTGGAAGAAGAAGAGGTTGCCACCTGGAAGAAGACGTCTCCGCCTGGAACAGGACTTTCTCCACCGGTCTTCAGGACAGGTAAGGAGCACTTGGGGGTTAGACTTAGGTTTTTTTAAGGGGGGATTGGGTGGGTTAGAGTAGGGGTATGTGGGTGGTGGGTTGTAATGGGGGGGTTGTTCCTTCTTTTTACAGGTAAAAGAGCTAATTACTTTGGGGCAATGCCCCACAAAAGGCCCTTTTAAGGGCTGGTAATAGAGCTGATTACTTTTTGTAATTTAGATTAGGGTAGGGAATTTTTTTTATTTTGGGGGCCTTTGTTATTTTATTAGGGGGCTTAGATTAGAGGTAATTAGCTTAAAATTCTTGTAATCTTTTTTTTTTTGTAATTTAGTGTTAGTTTTTTTTTGTAATTTAGTTTAGTGTATTTTATTGTATTTTAGTTTAGATATTTGTAGTTTATTTAATTAATTTATTGATAGTGTAGGTGTATTTGTAACTTAGGTTAGGATTTATTTTACAGGTAATTTGTTAATTATTTTAACTAGGTAGCTATTAAATAGTTATTAACTATTTAATAGCTATCATACCTAGTTAAAATAAATACCAAGTTACCTGTAAAATAAATATAAACCCTAAAATAGCTACAATGTAAATATTAATTATATTGTAGCTATCTTAATGTTTATTTTATAGGTAAGTATTTAGATTTAAATAGGAATAATTTAGTTAATATTATTAATATTATTTAGATTTATTTTAATAATAATTAAGTTAGAGTTAGATAGGGTTAATATAGTTAATATATAATATAATAACTATATTAATTATTAACTATATTAATAATATATATAATATAATAACTATATTAACTATATTAACCCTAATATAATTAGGTTTAATATAGTTAATATAGGTGGCGGCGGTGTAGGGATGTCAGATTAGGGGTTAATATATTTAATATAGGTGGCGGCGGTGTAGGGGGATTAGATTATGGGGTAATACATTTATTAGAGGTGGTGGCAGTGTAGGGGGATTAGATAAGGGGGTAATACATTTATTATAGGTGGCGGCGGTGTAGGGGGATTAGATTAGGGGGTAATACATTTATTATAGGTGGCAGCGGTATAGGGGGATTATATTACAGGTAAAAGAGCTGATTACTTTGTGACAATGCCCCGCAAAAGGCCCTTTTAAGGGCTGGTAATAGAGCTGGTTACTTTGGGTCAATGCCCCGCAAAAGGCCCTTTTAAGGGCTGATAATAGAGCTGGTTACTTTGGGGCAATGCCACGCTGGTGATAGAGCTGGTTACTTTGGGGCAATGCCAGGCAAAAGGTTTTTTTCAGGGCTATTTATAGGGTTAGACTTAGCTTTAGTGGTAGGGACATTTTAGTATTTTAGGGGTTAATATATTTAATATAGGCGGCGGTATAGGGGGATTAGATTAGGGGGTAATACATTTATTATAGGTGGCGGCGGTGTAGGGGGATTAGATTACAGGCAAAAGAGCTGATTACTTTGTGACAATGCCCCGCAAAAGGCCCTTTTAAGGGCTGGTATTAGAGCTGGTTACTTTGGGGCAATGCCCCGCAAAAAGCCCTTTTCAGGGCTATTTGTAATTTAGTTTAGGGTAGGGACATTTTAGTATTTTAGGGGGTAATACATTTATTATAGGTGGCGGCGGTGTAGGGGGATTAGATTAGGGGTTAATCATTTTAATATAGGTGGCGGCGGTGTAGGGGGATTAGATTAGGGGGTAATATAGTTAAAATAGGTGGCGGCGGTGTAGGGGGCTCACATTAGGGGGTAATAATTTTAATATAGATGGCGGCGGTGTAAGGGGATCACATTAGGGGATTAGACATTTAATGTAGGTGGAGGTGGGGTCCGGGAGCGGCGGTTTAGGGGTTAAACACTTTATTAGGGATGCGGCGGGGGATCGCGGTTGACAGGTAGATAGACATTGCGCATGTGTTAGGTGTTAGGTTTTATTTTGCAGCCAGTTTAGGGAGTTACAGGGCTCCAATACACAGCGTAAGGCTTACTACACCTGCATTTTGTGGCGAGGTGAAAATGGAGTAAGATTTCTCCATTTTCGCCACGTAAGTCCTTACCCTGTATATTGGATACCAAACTGCGCTGGTTTGGTATACCAGTCTATGGGCCAAAAAACTACGGCCGAAGGCAGAAATATACGAGCGTAACTTCTATGTTACGCCGTATATGTGATACCAAACCAGCGCAAAATTTGGCGTCGCCGGCTTTTGCGGGCGACTCTGCATATCGAATTTTTCGAAGCTGGGAAGAGAATGGCCTGGTTTATATGTCACAGCTACAAGATTCTGAATTACTTTGTAAATCTTTCACCGACCTCAAAGGGGAATTTAATATTTCAAATAAACAATTCTTTGCGTATCTGCAGGTACGTCACTATCTTGCTGAGTTGACTAGAAACCACCCCAATCTTTTAGCCTACGACAAATTATCCTTGGTTATTGAACTTTATAGAAGTGGGAAAAGAGCGATATCTACCCTATACAAAATTATAAAGGATTTTCAGGGAGCGGACAATCTACGTAAAATGTCAAATAAATGGCAGTGTTTAAATACACCACTTCAACTGAAAGTACTCGAAAACAGCTTTGGTAGATTCCACCACGGCCTCTATTTCATGGAGAGAATCACATGTGAAGATTTTGAATAAAATATACATCACTCCAGCTGTGATAGTCAAATGGGAGAAAAGACAGATAAGTGCCTGTAGTAAGTGCAGATGGTTCCGATGTCCTGCGGCCGACATCTATCACTGTTTCTGGAGATGCCCTAAAATTCAAAAAATTTGGCACCAAATTAATTACTGGTTTGAAAAAATGTGCAAATGCTCATTTAAACTACAAGATGTTCACATATTCTTTTTGGCAAATGACCCCAGTAAATAATTTACTAATAACTTCCTAAATATCATAATTTTAACAGGTAGGAATTTAATTTTGAAACAATGGATTTCTAAGAAAAGTCCTCAGCTAGCTGAATTTAAAAACCTATTGTTAAATCAAATGACTTTAGAGCAATATGACACTACTATTAACCTCGAAAAAAGAAGTAAATGCTTCTTCCTCAAATGGATGCCACTAATTTCTTCTTTGCCTAAAGACAGTAAATTGCAGATAATGCGTCCGTTTTGTGGTTCACTATTTTTGGAGGAAGCTATGCTAAGAGGCGACCTTACTCTTAACTTTTACCGCTACTTTCAAATCGAGCAAGGAGGAACTTGTTTCACTAGCCGGGCTTAGGCCGTGACATACCAGGACAGGATTGAGGCAGGTCAGTGCTCCTGGGCGACATGGTTAAACTCCATAGTGGAGCATTTTCGACTTTATAAACGTTTGTGATCCACAGCATTGTTTATCCTTATTACAGATTGTCTTTAACTTCAAGTGTGCAATACCTGCCAACAAGCGGACAGAGGATTCGTACTCTGTATTGTACCCAGAGGTCACGGAAGGGTTAAAAAAACACATGGAAGACAAAGTAAGTTCAGTGGCATGTGATCCGCTTTGCTGTCTCATCATGCATATTGCTGTGTGGTACTTTGATGTACTTTGATCACTGATTCTGAATTATTATAAGTCCTCTTTTATCCGTTTGTGTCCTGGACCAGTCTACTCTTTTAATTAAGTATAGGCAGAGGCGTAACTAGAAACCTCAGGGCCCAGGTGCAAGAATCTAAGAAGGGGAACCCCCTCCACCCCTCCCCCCTCCAAAAAAAGGTGAATTTCATACATTATTTTTCCATTTAACACAGAAAAAAATGTGAATCAGATTACATGTCTGCAAAAGGAGGTACCCTGTGCCCACAGTCTGTGAGATGGTCTGACCCCCTATTACTGTATATATATAGTGACACTATTTAACCCCCCAGTACTGTATATAGTAAGTTAGTGACACAGTCTGTAATCTGCCGGTGAGATGGCTGGCCTGACCCTACCCACCCCAGTACTTTATAAAGTGACCCATGCTGTAGTAGTAACAAGGTCTGTAATTTGCTGGTTCCACAAACATACATAAACACACATACATGCATAAATACACACACAGTCACATACATACACACACACACCATACACACACACATAAACACCAATGGGTAAAACAGAAACACTAACCCCTGTAGTCATGTCACATTCACATGATATCAGTGCAGACAGTGGTAGGTTAACGTTTTTTATTAAAAAAAAAAAAATATATATATATTTTTTTTTTAAGCTGGGCCCCCACCCTTAGGGGCCCAATCGCACCTGCGACCTCTGCACCCCCTGTAGTTTCACCCCTGAGTATAGGTATAGAGACATAACTGAAACTGTATTTGTATATACACATATTAACACATAAATATATATGTATATAAGTATATACATATGTATTTACTGGGAACACACAGTTCCCAGAGACCGCAATGTAAAGGCACTTTTTTTCTAACACCCAGACCCGCCAACTTTAAAGCCCCAAAATTGCCTAATGCAGCTGTTTTTAATTTTTTAAAAATGCTATTTTTTTCTGATAAAAAACTATAATGCTGTCTATTTTGAAAATTTAGAGAATGAACCAGAGATCTAATCTCTGGTTAATTTTCTGAGCGCTATTTGCTACCACGAGCTTGCGGTAGCAATAACAAGCCACTTGTAATGGCTGGTTATTTATTGTGCGCTCGCAAACTGCCAAATTTGCCCATTTGCTAGCATGCAATAATTTAGGGCTCCACTAGTAATCTAGCCCATTGTGTTTTTGTGTGTGTCAGAAAAATCAAGCGTATTACAATTTGAAATAAATGCAATTGTGAGAGCGCAATCACATTTTATTTTTGTCAGGTTAGCATGACTGAAACTTTCGTGTAAAGAGTAGTGCGTTAAAAAAAGTTTTAAAATGAGAGTTACACTCATATAAACACTATCTGATAAACATTATTCACATAAACATTTTAATACAAAAGTTCTAAAGGTTAAAAGGTATATGGAATATAACAAGGTGTTTCACTGCAAAGGGTTATATTATATATATGCATACAAATACATGTATATATGTGTATATATATATACACAGTATATATGTGGGTGTGTCAGTGTTTGTGTACATATGTATTTATATGTTTTACTGAATATCTATTTTACATTAACATTATCAGATATTTATATAGAAATATATATTTACAATACCAATTCCATTGTTCTGTTAGTGAAGACCATTGGAATGTGAAATATTCTTAACTCCTGTCGGGTTAGCTGCGCTCTCCATTGACTTCTATGAGGAGAATATGTTAACAATATTGCAAAGTCCCTTGGTTAGTGTTCTTCAGTTTTTGCTCACGCGCAAACTTTCTACTTTTAACTTGTAATATGCGTGCAGAAAAAGACTACTTCTAGCAAAGTTTACTCTCAAGTGAAAGCACTAAATAGCTCGCCACTTGTAATCTGGCCCTTTATTAGTAGGTACCACTAAATCAAGTCCACTGTGCAAATTTGACTAAACACATCAGTAAATATATTAAATACAATTATAAAATGGGAACTTTAAGAGCAAGCCTGAGTAATAGAGGACACTACATTTAAACATAAACTACAAAGCTGCACAGGGGGCAAACAGTAACCACTTTGCAGAGCATACATTTATTCAATGGCAGCAAAAAATCTGAAACCTCCCCTTAAATGGGTTTGAGGACATTGTAGCAGAAACAGTTCCATTTTGCTCATACAGATAGAGAATATTAAAAAGCACACAGACAGTAATCAAGACCAGGAACTATAACACTGCACCACAAAGTCATTACACATATACAGTCTTAAAATTAACTGATATATATTCAAATAAATTAAATTGAAGAGCCATGAAAAAAGAAATATATATTACCCCCCCCCCCCCCCACTCTTAAGATGTTGTGTACTCATTCCCTCCTAGCGCACACCAACACCGGAGTGATGAAAAAACACTGCTGCTCTGAAAAATGACAGCCACCAATCGAAGATGAGAAGAAGGCTAACGCGCATCCTGAAAAAGTTTAACACTCACGCTACCAGAGTGAGTTAGCCAAGAATGAAGAGAAGTATTTTTTTAGCAGACTTACAAAGAATAAAATGTATAAGCCAATAGAAAACACACTGTATAGATATACATAGAAGGCAGTGGATCTCCAGACCTTCGTGGGTGGCCGAGTGGATAGAGCCATACAGAGGATGTTGCCCAATCAGGGAGCTCGGATGGGTTGAGCCCATTGACCCGCCCAATAGGACACGGAGGTGTGAGAAGAACACAACGATCTACATTAAAAGCTGCGTACAGAAGCTTCTTAGGCTTGTAAAAGAGGCAAATATACTCAAAGCTCGAGGATGGAAGTGACTGGCCTCGCTATAACACAGAAGGCAGCAGTCTTAACAACTCCCTTAGGACCGAGTGCTACGCAGCTGGAGACATATATGTGAGTCTAAATATATGCATACTCATGTACTGATATTGTTTCATGGTATCTTTCAAATTTATATCGAGGGGAGAGGTGGTATAACACAGCTTTACATGGAAAGAAGAAACCCTTATGCTTTGTTAACTTTACCAATATCTGACTTAGTGACTGGGTAAAAGAAAGGAGAGAGAAGGGGAAAAAAAAGAAAGAAAAATAAAACGTGGTGTGATAACGAACTGACTGTTTTTTGCCTCGTCACTTTACCCTATATGCCCTGTTTTTCAAATACAGAGAGTAATCTGCAGGAATTATACATCCAGGTTAACGATGGCAAAGCTTGAATTGTATCTCTCTACGAACATTTTCACCTGCTAAAAAAATATAATTATTTAGAGGTGTTGGGAGCCCTTCTTTTTTTTTTTTTTTTTTTGGTAGAGAAAAAAAGGGCTTACGAAAAGCTAATTGGAGTTTCAAGATTGATTTAAGTTTGTAAGAACCAGTGGCTATGGTTATTGGAATTGGTAAATGCTATATTTCTTGTATATATAACAAGTAATCGAAACTGTGTTAGGGGAATGTTTAAAAAAGGTTCAAATAATTAATACTGGTATAAGTTGGATAAGCCGATTATAGTGCAAGTGGCTATCTCTGGGTTAGAGAGCAATATAAGGGAGGTGAAAGTTGGCCTTGTATGTCTTCACTTTAATATTCTGTTAAGAAGGACCAGACAACCGGACTTCAGAATATCTATCTGACTGGTTACATGTTTATGGTATTTTGCAGGCTCTTTCTTTCTCACTTAATTCTTCTATACTGAAATCTAAACTTTAGATACTAAGGAAAAAAAAAAAAAGGGATTGTTACACATAGATTTATATAGGTTGTAAATATTCACGTTTTGTCTTGCCAGGCCTCTATCTGGCATTGTGTGTTTTTTTCTAAATTTATGCACTATCTTTAATGGAAAAATATATCACTCAGGTAAAATCTAATTCACCCATTATGCCTGTGAAAGAGAAAGATAAGAAAAATAAAACAATTGATAACAGTTTAGATAGCCCAATGGAGCCCGATAAAACCTCTTTTGACTCGCAAGCTCTTATATCCAAATTACCAGAAATATTTTCCCCCCAATTTGAAGCCATTAAAAAAGAACTAGGGTCCATCTCTACTGAATTAGTCACACTGTCCTCCGAAGTGAGACAGTTCTCAGCCAGATTAACAGAGGCAGAGACTAGAATCTCTGATATAGAAGACCAGACTCATATATTGACTGATATAACACAGAAACAAGAATCTAAAATTAAAAATATGCAGCTCATCCTGGAGGATCTTGAGGATCCCTCCAGGCATAACAATATTAGACTAGTTGGTCTCCCAGAATTACCAGAATATGAAGACCTATTAAAATTCACCTCCACTACACTACCTCTATCACTAGGGATGCCCCCTCATCGGCTACCACTCATGATTGAACGGGCACATAGACTGGGTCCTAAGAAAGCCTCCCCAGATGGAGCCTTAAAGAATAGAGTTTGTTTGTTTAAACTTTTAAAATTCCAAGATAAAGTTGAGCTTTTGAAACTTTTTAAAAAGACAGAGCCCCCTATATTTGGAAATAATAGGGTATTAATGTTTCAGGACTTTTCTTCTGAGACCTCTTCAAAAAGAAGATTAATGGCCCCCTACTGCACGCAACTAATAAATAAAGGCTTTAAAGCATGGATGATATATCCTGCGCGAATCATAGTAGAGGATCAAGGTGCCAGATGTTCATTTGAAGATAAAGAAAAAGGGGATCCAATGGCACTACACATTCAATAAATAAAGACTTCTGTCCAATAATCGGATACTTGGGTATTTATTAACCACAATTCCGAGGTAGGTGCTGTGTATAAGAGAAGACAACAGTATTGGAGAGTTGTGGAGAATGAGAATTCTGCACAAGTATACACATATAGCACTCTGAAGTCATAAGGGTTAAATCATCTTATGGTGATACTACAGTTCACACAGATATAATGTGTCAATAGTATGGTACATATGGGTAAGATAGATGGAATAAATTGGATTAAACATTAACTTTTATTATGTACAGGTTAAAAAATGTGGATACACACAAAACTAACACACAATTAAAACTACGTATAGAGGGAACATACTCAGCGTGCCCTGCTAATAAATGATATGTATAAAGTGAGATATATATCTCAAATGCGTATACTGATGGAGACAAATTCAATTCAATGTCATAACTGGCCTAAGGTAATTAGCCAGAAAAATTATTATAGATAGTCCCCAATAAGTGAATTGGAAATTACTGAATAATGCTAACTCTTGAAAAATAAATGAGTGTTGGTAGGTGATGTATAAGCGATTAGGTTACCAGCGGAGTTTTAAGGCACTTGAGAAATAACAACCTCCCAAAATTGCCACATTACCCCCACTGTAAACAATATGTTTTACAGAGAGCAGTCTGTCCCAAACGTCTGTACATAAGGGACTAGCTCATACTAAAGTGTCTCTAAATAATATGTAAATTGAGACAGGTATGTCTGAGTAAAGATCAACCACTATGAAGTACTGAGCTCATAGATATGCTCAAAGGTAAATATGAAGCTAATTCACCAGTAAAGTGACGGTTAGAGTAACTTGGTCAGATAGTTAAGGGTTAAGGATGATCCATGTAGAACAGACGCACAAGTTAACACAAATCGTATTGTGGGTACAATATATTAGTGATTGGGTGTATATTTATTATAACAGTATGGCGTACATACTGGTACCCCTATAATGTACCCAATAGGTGAATTATGTGACAATACTGATGGTTGAGAGTCGGTTTGTCTGAGGTTACCATTAATTAATTCTATATTAATCTGGTTATTAAACTGCCAATGAACTTGACATTGATAACAACATATATACTGTTCTCTGACCTTTAACTTGGTTATCAAATCACTAATTGGGGGCACACCAATGAAACCAAAATATTCAATTCACAATTACATATGATATAAGTTGTTAGAGCAATTTACGGTTCTAACACTTACACTGATGTTATAGTGTAATTTTGTGACTTAATTACCTGCTAAGATACATAGGCCTAGATTTAGAGTTTGGCGGTAGCCGTGAAAACCAGCGTTAGAGGCTCCTAACGCTGGTTTTAGGCTACCACCGGTATTTGGAGTCACTCAAAAAAGGGTCTAACGCTCACTTTTCAGCCGCGACTTTTCCATACCGCAGATCCCCTTACGTAAATTACATATCCTATCTTTTCAATGGGATCTTTCTAACTCCGGTATTTAGAGTGTTTGCTGAAGTGAGCGTTAGAAATCTAACGACAAAACTCCAGCCGCAGAAAAAAAACAGGAGTTAAGAGCTTTTTGGGCTAACGCCGGTTCATAAAGCTCTTAACTACTGTGCCCTAAAGTACACTAACACCCATAAACTACCTATGTACCCCTAAACTGAGGTCCCCCCCACATCACCGCCACTCGATTACATTTTTTTAACCCCTAATCTGCCGACCGCCACCTACGTTATACTTATGTACCCCTAATCTGCTGCCCCTAACACCGCCGACCCCTGTATTATATTTATTAACCCCTAACCTGCCCCCCACAATGTCGCCGCCAGCTACCTACAATAATTAACCCCTAATCTGCCGACCGCAAAGCGCCGCCACCTACATTATAGCTATGTAACCCTAATCTGCTGCCCCTAACACCGCCGACCCCTATATTATATTTATTAACCCCTAATCTGCCCCCCTCAACGTCGCCTCCACCTGCCTACACTTATTAACCCCTAATCTGCCGAGCGGACCGCACCGCTACTATAATAAAGTTATTAACCCCTAATCCGCCTCACTAACCCAATAATAAATAGTATTAACCCCTAATCTGCCCTCCCTAACATCGCCGACACCTAACTTCAATTATTAACCCCTAATCTGCCGACCGGAGCTCACCGCTATTCTAATAAATGTATTAACCCCTAAAGCTAAGGCTAACCCTAACACTAACACCCCCCTAAGTTAAATATAATTTAAATCTAACGAAATGAATTAACTCTTCTTAAATAAATTATTCCTATTTAAAGATAAATACTTACCTGTAAAATAAATCCTAATATAGCTACATTATAAATTATAATTACATTGTAGCTATTTTAGGATTAATATTTATTTTACAGGCAACTTTGTAATTATTTTAACCAGGTACAATAGCTATTAAATAGTTAAGAACTATTTAATAGTTACCTAGTTAAAATAATTACAAAATTACCTGTAAAATAAATCCTAACCTAAGTTACAATTAAACCTAACACTATACTATCATTAAATTAATTAAATTAAATACCTACAATTACCTACAATTAAACCTAACACTACACTATCAATACATTAATTAAATACAATATCTACAAATAACTACAATGAAATAAACTAACTAAAGTACAAAAAATAAAAAAGAACTAAGTTACAAAAAATAAAAAAATATTTACAAACATAAGAAAAAATATTACAACAATTTTAAACTAATTACACCTACTCTAAGCCCCCTAATAAAATAACAAAGACCCCCAAAATAAAACTTTTACCTTACCAGCCCTTAACAGGGCCGTTTGCGGGGCATGCCCCAAGAATTTCAGCTCTTTTGCCTGTAAAAAAAAATATACAATACCCCCCCCAACATTACAACCCACCACCCACATACCCCTAATCTAACTCAAACCCCCCTTAAATAAACCTAACACTAAGACCCTGAAGATCTTCCTACCTTGTCTTCACCCTACCAGGTTCACCGATCCGTCCTGAAGAGCTCCTCCGATGTCCTGATCCAAGCCCAAGCGGGGGGCTGAAGATGTCCATTATCCAGTCGAAGTCTTCATCCAAGCGGGGCAGAAGAGGTCTTCCATCCGATTGAAGTCTTCATCCAGATGGCATCTTCTATCGTCATCCATCCGGAGCGAAGCAGCAGCATCCTGAAGACCTCCGACGCGGAACATCCATCCGGCCCGACGACTGAACGACGAATGACGGTTCCTTTAAATGACGTCATCCAAGATGACCCTCGAATTCCGATTGGCTGATAGGATTCTATCAGCCAATCGGAATTAAGGTAGGAATATTCTGATTGGCTGATGGAATCAGCCAATCAGAATCAAGTTCAATCCGATTGGCTGATCCAATCAGCCAATCAGATTGAGCTTGCATTCTATTGGCTGTTCCGATCAGCCAATAGAATGCGAGCTCAATTTGATTGGCTGATTGGATCAGCCAATCGGATTGAACTTGATTCTGATTGGCTGATTCCATCAGCCAAATTCCGATTGGCTGATAGAATCCTATCAGCCAATCGGAATTCGAAGCACGCCATCTTGGATGACGTCATTTAAAGGAACCGTCATTCGTCTTTCAGTCGTCGGGCCGGATGGATGTTCCGCGTCGGAGGTCTTCAGGATGCTGCCGCTTCGCTCCGGATGGATGACGATAGAAGATGCCGCCTGGATGAAGACTTCAATCGGATGGAAGACCTCTTCTGCCCTGCTTGGATGAAGACTTCGACCGGATCATGGACATCTTCAGCCCCCCGCTTGGGCTTGGATCAGGACATCGGAGGAGCTCTTCAGGACGCATCGGTGAACCTGGTAGAGTGAAGACAAGGTAGGAAGATCTTCAGGGGCTTAGTGTTAGGTTTATTTAAGGGGGGTTTGGGTTAGATTAGGGGTATGTGGGTGGTGGGTTGTAATGTTGGGGGGGGGTATTGTATATTTTTTTTTACAGGCAAAAGAGCTGAAATTCTTGGGGCATGCCCCGCAAAGGGCCCTGTTCAGGGCTGGTAAGGTAAAAGAGCTTTTAACTTTAGTAATTTAGAATAGGGTAGGGCATTTTTTATTTTGGTGGTCTTTGTTATTTTATTAGGGGGCTTAGAGTATGTGTAATTAGTTTAAAATTTTTGTAATATTTTTCTTATGTTTGTAAATATTTTTTTATTTTTTGTAACTTAGTTCTTTTTTATTTTTTGTACTTTAGTTAGTTTATTTCATTGTAGTTATTTGTAGATATTGTATTTAATTAATGTATTTATAGTGTAGTGTTAGGTTTAATTGTAGGTAATTGTAGGTATTTTATTTAATTAATTTAATGATAGTGTAGTGTTAGGTTTAATTATAACTTAGGTTAGGATTTATTTTACAGGTAATTTTGTTATTATTTTAACTAGGTAACTATTAAATAGTTCTTAACTATTTAATAGCTATTGTACCTGGTTAAAATAATTACAAAGTTGCCTGTAAAATAAATATTAATCCTAAAATAGCTACAATGTAATTATAATTTATATTGTAGCTATATTAGGATTTATTTTACAGGTAAGTATTTAGCTTTAAATAGGAATAATTTATTTAAGAAGAGTTAATTAATTTCGTTAGATTTAAATTATATTTAACTTAGGGGGGTGTTAGTGTTAGGGTTAGACTTAGCTTTAGGGGTTAATACATTTATTAGAATAGCGGTGAGCTCCGGTCGGCAGATTAGGGGTTAATAATTGAAGTTAGGTGTCGGCGATGTTAGGGAGCGCAGATTAGGGGTTAATACTATTTATTATAGGGTTAGTGAGGCGGATTAGGGGTTAATAACTTTATTATAATAGCGGTGCGGTCCGCTCGGCAGATTAGGGGTTAATAAGTGTAGGCAGGTGGAGGCGACGTTGTGGGGGGCAGATTAGGGGTTAATAAATATAATATAGGGGTCGGCGGTGTTAGGGGCAGCAGATTAGGGGTACATAGGGATAATGTAAGTAGCGGCGGTTTACGGAGCGGCAGATTAGGGGTTAAAAATAATATGCAGGGGTCAGTGATAGCGGGGGCGGCAGATTAGGGGTTAATAAGTGTAAGGCTAGGGGTGTTTAGACTCGGGGTACATGTTAGGGTGTTAGGTGCAGACGTAGGAAGTGTTTCCCCATAGAAAACAATGGGGCTGCGTTAGGAGCTGAACGCGGCTTTTTTGCAGGTGTTAGGTTCTTTTTCAGCTCAAACAGCCCCATTGTTTCCTATGGGGGAATCGTGCACAAGCACGTTTTTGAGGCTGGCCGCGTCCGTAAGCAACTCTGGTATCGAGAGTTGGAGTGGCGTTAAATATGCCTCTACGCTCCCTTTTTGGAGCCTAACGCAGCAATTCTGTGGACTCTCAATACCAGAGTTATTTTTATGGTGCGGCCAGAAAAAAGCCGGCGTTAGCTACGCGGGTCATTACCGACAAAACTCTAAATCTAGCCGATAGTGTGCACCAACAGGTGTGCATCTGAGTTTGTGTGAAACCACTACCTCCAGCAGTGTTTACAGCACATACCCAAGCTGTGTAACTATCACTTAATGGTAATCAACACAGTTTCATTTGACCAACCAATACACATAAGTGTGTGACTGCCATTATCGGATGTACCAATACTGTGGTGTGCTGTAACATGCAGTGAATATTAATGCATCTTGTATCTTTACATAATTTAGGGCACATTACAAAGCTCTATGAATTACGTTATTTAGATGCTATAAATCTAGGTGTGATCCACCTATGATTTCAATTAATTCAATTATCCTGTATACATTTTGTGATCAGAGAACTGCTTTTCAACCGACTATTAAAGAATTATTTTTCAGTAATAATCATATCTAATATACTCAAGCTTATCGTATTGTTTTTGACTCTCAACCATCAGTATTGTCACATAATTCACCTATTGGGTACATTATAGGGGTACCAGTATGTACGCCTTACTGTTATAATAAATATACACCCAATCACTAATATATTGTACCCACAATACGATTTGTGTTAACTTGTGCGTCTGTTCTACATGGATCATCCTTAACCCTTAACTATCTGACCAAGTTACTCTAACCGTCACTTTACTGGTGAATTAGCTTCACATTTACCTTTGAGCATATCTATGAGCTCAGTACTTCATAGTGGTTGATCTTTACTCAGACATACCTGTCTCAATTTACATATTATTTAGAGACACTTTAGTATGAGCTAGTCCCTTATGTACAGACGTTTGGGACAGACTGCTCTCTGTAAAACATATTGTTTACAGTGGGGGTAATGTGGCAATTTTGGGAGGTTGTTATTTCTCAAGTGCCTTAAAACTCCGCTGGTAACCTAATCGCTTATACATCACCTACCAACACTCATTTATTTTTCAAGAGTTAGCATTATTCAGTAATTTCCAATTCACTTATTGGGGACTATCTATAATAATTTTTCTGGCTAATTACCTTAGGCCAGTTATGACATTGAATTGAATTTGTCTCCATCAGTATACGCATTTGAGATATATATCTCACTTTATACATATCATTTATTAGCAGGGCACGCTGAGTATGTTCCCTCTATACGTAGTTTTAACCCCTTAATGACCACAATGTACCCTGTATGTCACTGGTCGTTAAGGGTTTTTTTCAGGACATAATAGCACAAGTCTAGCAAGAACACGCTATTAATGCCCTCCCTCCAGCAGGCTTTGTGGAATAGAGCAGTCTCAACACTGGTGGCAAGACCGCGCTATAAAACAATCAAGTCCCAAAAAAAGGCCAGCGACATACAGGGTACGTCGCTGGTCCTTAAGGGGTTAATTGTGTGTTAGTTTTGTGTGTATCCACATTTTTTAACCTGTACATAATAAAAGTTAATGTTTAATCCAATTTATTCCATCTATCTTACCCATATGTACCATACTATTGACACATTATATCTGTGTGAACTGTAGTATCACCATAAGATGATTTAACCCTTATGACTTCAGAGTGCTATATGTGTATACTTGTTGAGCAGAATTCTCATCCTCCACAACTCTCCAATACTGTTCATTTGAAGATGTCTCAGAAGTTAAAAAATATATAGAAACTGTATAATACGACAGATGTCAATACAGAAAGTAGGTTGAATTTTATGTTGAACTTTCTATGGCAGGGATTATATGACTCTAATATTAGATAGTGTCAGCTAAATTGATAATATGTATATACGTTGTTTTATTGTGGGGTTTTGTTTCTCCTCTCACCCCTCCCCCCTGCTCCGCACTCCCCATTGGCTCCGCCTGACTGCCCCGCCTGGGCTGAGCTTTTGATGTTAGATGGATGAGGGAATTAAAGTATTATCATGGAATATAGGGGGGATAACCTCCCCCATTAAGCGTAAACCTGTTATCAAAACGTTAGCGAGCCATAAACCAGATGTGGTCCTCCTTCAGGAGACTCATCTCAATGAGCAAGAAGTGGCTAAACTGAGGACAAAGTGGGTAGGCGAAGTTATCTCTACCTCTGGACTAGCCAGAAAATGTGGATTAGCTATCCTTTTACATAAAGAGTTAGACTATAAGATAATCAAAGCATAAATAGACCCGGCAGCCAGATATATTCTTCTTCAAATTCAATTAAAACATACGAAATTGGTCATATGTAATGTTTATGCTCCACATAAATTTTCTAGAGATTTTTGGGAAAAAATAAAACTGAAATTATTCCCTTTTACTACTGAGAGTGTAATATTAGGGGGAGAGTTTAATGCAACTCTTTGTCCAGTATTAGATAGATTTTCTAATAAAAACATACCGGTTCATGATAAAAATGCATAATTTTTAAAACAATTTTGTACTAGGTTAAAACTAGTTGATGTATGGCGATTAAAAAATCCGGATAAACAGTCATTCTCGTGTGAGTCTAAAGCACACAGAATTTTTTCCAGAATAGACTTCTTTTTAATTAATGAAATATTATCTATGCAGGAACTAGAAATAGAGATGGGGGATATCATTGTTTCAGATCATGCTATCATCTCATTGTCATTTCCCATAGGCAACAAGGAAAGGATTAAAACACCTGGATTTGTCTTTCCTTGATACCTATATACTAATCCCAAATTTGTTAATTTTTTAAGATCATCCTGGCAGAGTTATTTTACTGAGAATTTAAATTATCTCAATAAACTGGAAATCTTTTGGGAAGCTTTTAAAGCGGTCCTGCGGGGAGAGATTCACTCATACGTGAATATAGGAAAGAAAAAGAGCAGAGCACGAGAAATCCAAATCACAAATCAAGTTAGGAATTCTTATAGAAAATATTGTCTAAACCGCACGGTGGGTAACTGGCAAAAATATAGAGATAATAGAAAGAAGAGATATCTCTTTTTAAAACAAAAACTAGTAGAGGAAGAAGCAAAAATAAATCTCCATTTTAGAGGTGTCCATGGCTGCTCTTGCTAAACTTATTAAAGCTAGAAAAAAGAAAAATCTCATTCCTGCTATCCAAATTAATACGGGTAGATCTACTGAGATCAAAGAAATTGTGGAGATTTTCTATATTTATTATAAACAGCTTTACTCTAGAATTGAAATAAATAACGCTAATCAAGACATCTTTTGGAACATGATCAAGGTACCTAAATTACCTAGTGAGGATTTAACACTAATTAATGCCCCGATCTCAACAGAAGAAATCAGAAAAAACTATTGATAACCTAAAGATAAATAAAGCAGCGGGACCAGACGGATTTCCCGCCGAGTTTTATAGGTGTCTCGGCGAAGATCTATTTCTAATATTAGAAAAACTCTTTAACTTTTATTTTGGTACAAAGAATTGTATTTCAAGTTATTTTTCTGTGGCAAATATTTCACTCATTTTAAAGAAATGGCCGGAAGACCCGGCCTCCTATAGACTGATTTCAGTTTTACACATAGTTTATAAAATACTAATGGCTATTATCGCTGCTAGATTATCCATGTGCTTGTACAAAATTATCCATCCAGATCAAACAGGATTTATGGTAGCCAGAAACCCAAGAAAAAATATTTGTAAACTAATTCATTTCTTGGATTATGCTTGGAATATGGACCAGGGTAGGAAGAAGCCCTTATGGCAAGATGCTTCTATTCTCTCCCTCGATGCTGTTAATGCTTTTGATTCAATTGTTTGGGAGTATCTATTTAGGGCTTTAGAACAGTTTGAGTTTAAAGGAGAATTTGTATGATTTATTCATAGACTATATCACAGCCCAATATTTTTTATACTTATCAATGGGACATTATCTCCTAAAATAACACTACAGAGAGGCACCAGACAGGGGTGCCCCCTGTCCCCTTTACTTTTTAATATTGCATTGGAACCCCTAGCAATACGATTTAGAGATGTTCTATTAGGTGTCCCGTTTGGTACACAGCATCTTAAAACCTTGCTATATGCTGATGATGTCTTGGTATTTTTAGTCAATGTGCAACCGTCTATACTGTCTGTTTTACAAACTTTGAAAATCTATAGTTCTTTTTCTGGGTACAAGATAAACCTAGAAAAGAGTGAATTAATGTGCTTAAATAATATATCGACAGTAGTACCTAATATTCCATTCAAACGAGTCGATGCTATCAAATATTTAGGTTTAGTTTTGCATAAAAACCCTAGTCACTGGTATAAAGCTAATTTTGCGCCCCTATTCCAAAAGATAGGAGCAGATTTACAACTCTGGGCGGTGTTCCCACTATCTATGATAGCACGTGTTAATATAATTAAAGCTATCATCTTTCCTCATCTGCTATACCCTCTGCAGAATCTTCCTTTAAAAGCTATTTTACACTCTCTAGCACAGAAACTGCCTCAGAATGTCAGCTGTCTTATCTCTATTAAGAACATAGTACATGCATGGCAAAAATTTTGTGGCAGATACACTTCACATGTTTTGGACATGTCCCAAAGTTAGACAATTATGGTTGAAAATTATCTATTGGTTTAACAAATTATATAAAGTTATCCTCTCATGCTAGACTACAGGACTTCTCTCGTGCGGCACCAACCCTCTGGAACGTACTTCCTCGTGCTGTCATACTTTCCCCCAACCTCTCCTCCTTTAAACGCTCCCTAAAGACCTTCTTGTTCAGGGAAGCCTATAACCAAATCAGTAACTAATGAATTCCACTTGCCTAATTGTTGCCCTCATCTAACTTCACACTAACATCATTCCCACCTTTGCAGTCCCCACCTCCTGTTTCTCACCCTCCTACCCATTTAGATTGTAAGTTCCCACGGGAACAGGGCTCCCAATTCCTCCTGTATTTGTTTGTTAAATTTTGTCTGGTGTCTCATATTGTACTGTCCTTTTATCTTTGTTACCTATGAACAGCGCTGCGGAATCTGTTGGCGCTTTATAAATAAAGAATAATAATAATAATAATAGGCCTTTCGGCAGAGGACATCATTTTTCTATTTCCGCCAAAAGATGCCTTCAACAGTAATACCATAAATAGTCTAAATACGATCATCCTTTCAGTCAGATATTGCATACTCAAAAATTGGAAAGCTAGGCATACACCAGGATTAGCCATGATCTTCAAAAAACTTCAAGACCAAATTGTCTTTGAATCATACCATCTCCACGATGCTCTGGAGAAAAGGATTAAGAAGTTTTTATGGAGATGGACTCCTGTCATTTTATCTTATCCAAATACTCTCCAAAAACAGATTCTCTCCCCTGTCTTATCATCAGTGAGCTTTGCGGAACTAACCTTATTAAATGTCTTTCCACATACGTGGATTGAGTGTCCTGGAAGGTATTGTAGGGAGGGATGGGCGGGAGTGGGGGTGCGGGGGTAGAGGATGAGAGTAATGCTCTCCTTTTTCCCTTTTTTTTTTTTTTGGTTAGTGCCACGTTATGTTGCATGACCATGTCTTGTCTGCTTTTGTTTTGTCTTGTCTTATGGTTGTCCTACAGTTGAATTATATATATCCTTTAAAGAAAGGAATGGGTAAAGATGCGGAGGTTGGTGTCCGAACAATCGTACTGCTAATTTAGAAGCAGTAGTGTTATAAATATGTATTTTTCATTTTTTTGTTGTTTTAGGATCCAGCTAGTTGATTTGGCTTTATTGCAATTTGTTTTAAACTTATGGTTTAAGGTATAAGTTAAGCATGGGAGCTGTGACTCTCTCTTTAATATGATGGAAGCTGTGTCTTCATGAATCCCCACTGTATGACTTGTATCTTTATTTTTTTTTTTTTTTGTGTGTGTTTGTTAAAGAGAAAATAATAAATAATAATTTGAAAAAACAGAAGAGGATTACCATGGGAGTAGAACTATGAGGAGAACTGGGAGAGGAGAGGGATCAGTCCCTACGACACCTGTGGCAGCTAACTGACAAAAACTCCCAGTTTACTTTATTGAGCCCAAGTGCTCCGCTGTACCCTTTCCTTCTTATCTGTGTATTCCAAGAGGATGAAATGGTTAACAGACCCTTTTAAGGAAAAATATGGAGGATCTCATATCTTCACCTACTCCTGAGGCAAAGGAAAAGACTGGCAAGAAGGATTAAAGGTTTTTGGAATGTTGGGTATCTTTGCTGACTTCTAGTGACCAGGAGTTGAATTCCCAGGTGCAATGGCTCACCACTCTCACCACCTTATGAAACCAATCCAGATTTATATTATATAATAACTATATCCATAAATATCCTTGCCAGTTGACTGATTCCTGTGTTAGACAATAACTATGGAAGCTTTACTTGTTCAGCCAATTGTGATGTCATTATAAAATATATATGCACTAGCTACTAATTTCAATTTATATATGTTTTAGGTGATGTCTAGAAATTCCTCTGCTACCTTAAAAAAAACCTTTAGCAAATCTTGGAAATCAATGAAAAACGTTCTGAAATTAATTTTATATTTATGCACGTCTAATTATCTGACAATAAACCAGTTTAATAAGATGAACACCAACGTTTTTTATTTTAATTTTATTTATTTACATTAGATTAATGTTAAATCCAATAATATATAAGAAAATTGTTTATAGCGCACAGTATTGAAGTTTAAGTAACCCACCATTTGTTAAAGTTTACAACTGGAATGGGATATTATTCTTTATTACTAAAAGTCATTACCTAATGCATTGAATTTATTTTACGTGCACCTAATTATTCATCTAACATTTTTTATTGCCAATAAAGACATCAGTGAAAATCTTTTAATGATATTATCTTCCACCCAGAAATTTCATTTGACAAATTTATTTTTCATTTATTTATTTATCTGGTTGTGGTATCATATTAAATATTTCTACCTCCATGTTCCTTATAATCAGTTATAAACCAAGACACTATCAGAAATTCTGATTTGTTATGGAAATTTCTACCTTTTTTTGTAGCCAAAGTGCAATAGATTTTATTTCTATTTTGGAGCATAAACACAAAATAAAACAGTATCATGTCTTTATTAATTCCACTATGTTCCCTGCATAATTTTACTGACAGACTTTTATATGTCATTAATTTTGCATTCTGCCACTTCACAGTAGTTTTATTGTCGTCGTAATTTATTCCCGGGATGCACAGAGAAATGAACTGTTAACTACTGTTTTAATTAAAAGACCAGAAAATAATTAACTGAAAAGTAATAAACATACAAATACTCAATAGAAGCCATATAAAATAAAGCAAATTCATAATTCTGGAAAATGGACAAAATGTCATTATGTAATGATACAAAAGAACTTGGACAATGTACAATAAAAGCCTTTGTGTGGAGGCCTGTCTGATATATAGCTAGCTTACAAGGTTGTCCAATATAATTCCTCGAGGGCCAAAGACTGTGATTTCAGAATCTTGCATCAATCAGATTTATTTGCTTTCATTAAAGGATACATGAGCCTAGATTAGTGTTTCCAATATTGGGGTCTATTACAATCTATTGGCAATTTGTCCCCAAATAGGATTTTACTTTCCAGGTGAATTGATCAGCATGTTTTGAAAGTGGCAAATAATAAAGTATCAGCACTCTCCTTGTACTAAAATCATCAATCTTTTATTAGGTCCAATGTTTTGAGTGTTACCCCTTTGTCATGTCCTATATAACGACCAAGGACGTACGCCACACATCCTCAAAAAAAATATAGTTAATGACCGAGGACGTGTGGCGTACGGAATATAGTTAATGACCGAGCACGTGTGGCGTACGTCCTTGGTCTGGAAAGCAGCTGGAAGCGATCCTGCTTGCTTCCAGCTGCTTTCCGGTTATTGCAGGATGCCTCGATATCGAGGCATCCTGCAATAACATTTTTCCGCCAAAAAAAGGAAAGCAGACAGCTGCCAGTACCCAAGACGGCCCCCAATAAGGCAGAGGAGGAGGGTTAGAGAGCAGTTTTTTGGGGGATCAGGGAGGTTGGGGGCTAAGGGGGGATCCTACACAGTAGCATATGTAAATATGCTAAAAAAAAACAAATAAAAAAAAAACGTTATTTTAGTACTGGCAGACTTTCTGCCAGTACTTAAGATGGCGGGGACAATTGTGGGGTGGGGGAGGGAAGGGAGCTGTTTGGGAGGGATCAGGGGGTGGGATGTGTCAGGTGGGAGGCTGATCTCTACACTAAAGCTAAAATTAACCCTGCAAGCTCCCTACAAACTCCCTAATTAACCCCTTCACTGCTAGCCATAATACACGTGCGAGGCGCAGCAGCATTTAGGGGCCTTCTAATTACCAGAAAGCAACGCCAAAGTCATATATGTCTGCTATTTCTGAACAAAGGGGATCCCAGAGAAGCATTTACAACCATTTGTGCCATAATTGCACAAGCTGTTTGTAAATGATTTCAGTGAGAAACCTAAAATTGTGAAAAATTGAACGTTTTTTTAAATTTGATCGCATTTGGCGGTGAAATGATCCCATGAAATATACCAAAATGGGCCTAGATCAATACTTGGGGTTGTCTACTACACTACACTAAAGCTAAAATTAACCCTACAAGCTCCCTAAAAGCTCCCTAATTAACCCCTCCACTGCTGGGCATAATACACGTGTTGGGGCGCAGTGGCATTTAGCGGCCTTCTAATTACCAAAAAAAAATGCCAAAGCTATATATGTCTGCTATTTATGAACAAAGGGGATCCCAGAGAAGCATTTACAACCATTTGTGCCACAATTGCACAAGTTGTTTGCAAATAATTTCAGTGAGAAACCTAAAGTTTGTGAAAAAATTTGTGAAAAAGTGAACAATTTTTTTTATTTGATCTCATTTGACGGTGAAATGGTGGCATGAAATATACCAAAATGGGCCTAGATCAATACTTTGGGATGTCTTCTAAAAAATATATATACATGTCAATGGATATTCAGGGATTCCTGAAAGATATCAGTGTCCCAATCTAACTAGCGCTAATTTTGAAAAAAAAGTGGTTTGGAAATAGCAAAGTGCTACTTGTATTTATGGCCCTATAACTTGCAAAAAAAGCAAAGAACATGTAAACATTGGGTATTTCTAAACTCAGGACAAAATTTAGAAACTATTTAGCATGGGTGCTTTTTTAGTGGTTGTAGATGTGTAACAGATTTTGGGGGTCAAAGTTAGAAAAAGTGTGTTTTTTTCCCTTTTTTCCTCATATTTTATAATTTTTTTTATATTAAATTATAAGATATGATGAAAATAATGATATCTTTAGAAAGTCCATTTAATGGCGAGAAAAACGGTATATAATATGTGTGGGTACAGTAAATGAGTAAGAGGAAAATTACAGCTAAACACAACACCGCAAAAATGTAAAAATAGCCTTGGTCCCAAACGGACAGAAAATGGAAAAGTGCTGTGGTCATTAAGGGGTTAAATTAACATATTTATAGGAGGGTAAAACAACCCATTCCCATATAAATGTAAAGGTATATTACACTGCATTAAAAAAACTCAATAGACAATATTATACCGATATGGAGACCCCTAGTGGTGTAACAGCATATAAATTTACCAAACTATAACAATGCCACCTTTTTCCAAAACAATAATACACATTTACAAAAAATATTGAGATACTGATTAAAGGTATAAGGACCATTCTAAATCTTTATTCACCCTTTTAGGTTCCAGCAAATATAATATGAATATCCAATACGCTTCCCTTTGTTTCAATAATAGCTCTCTATTTCCACCCCTCCTTGGAACCTTAAGTTGTTCAAAGACCTGAAATCTAAGCTGACCACCACTATGTCCAGCCATAATAAAATGTTGTGCTACCGGGGCTTCCATATCCTTTTTCCCAATACTACTGTTCATTGATTCTATACCTTACTCTAGGTGTTTTTTCCCTTATATAAATAATCCCACAAGAATATTTAATTAAATATGTTACAAAGTTAGCATTGCATGCATAGAATCCTGGTATATAACATTTATGACCATTTCTTTCATGAAAATAATTTGGTCCTTTAATTACCCCACTGCAATTAACACAAGACAAGCAGAAATAAGTACCAAGGCCTCGATCCGATATGCAGCGTCGCCCGCAAAAGCCGGCGACGCCAAATTTTGCGCTGGTTTGGTATCCCATATACGGCGTAACCTAGAAGTCACGCTTGTATATTTCTGCCTTCAGCCGTAGTTTTTTGGGCCATAGACAGGTATACCAAACCAGCGCAGTTTGGTATCCAATATACAGCGTAAGGACTTACGTGGCGAAAATGGAGAAATCTTACTCCATTTTCACCTCGCCACAAATTGCAGGCGTAGTAAGCCTTACGCTGTGTATCGGAGCCCCATAACTCCCTAAACTACCTGCAAAATAAAACCTAACACCTAACGCATGTGCAATGTCTATCTACCTGTCAACCGCGATCCCCCGCCGCAATTCCTAATAAAGTTATTAACCCCTAAACCGCTGCTCCCGGACCCCCCCACCAGCTACATTAACTACCCCCTAATGTGAGCCCCTTAAACTGCCCCCACCTACATTACCTACCCTCTAATGGGAGCCCCTTACACTGCCGCCAGCTATATTAAATTATTAACCCCTAATCTAATCCCCCTACCCCGCTGCCAGCTATATTAAATTAATTAACCCCTATTCTAATCCCCCTATACCGCCGCCACCTATATTAAATTAATTAACCCCTAAAATACTAAACTATCCCTACCACTAAACCTAAGTCTAACCCTACAAATACCACAACACAAATACAGTGGCACCACACCGGCAACCTTTTCTATATTTACATTAGCTGACATAAAACTGTGTTCATGTCTAAATAATTATTGTAGCAGAAAGGTGGTGCTGTGCAGTGTACAATATACTGGACTGAAAAGAGAGGAAGAAACCTCAGTAAAGACTGGACGTATAGCACTCTGTGCCTGGACTAATAGTGGAGAAATTGGGAATATTAAAATATAACTTTTATTACATTCATTTAAAATAAACTCTCAAGTTAAAAACAACCAAAGGACTGGAGGCCTTTTTCCTTAATCTTAAATGAGCCTTTGATATATCAAAAGTTATTGTAGGAAAGTGTATAGGCGGGATGCTACGCCCAAGACCACTATGTAAAGATCCTCTTGGAAAGTTAAATAACTGGTAGAGAGGATCTGTATCACAATATCAGGCAAAGGGTATGGGTATGTCTACCTACTGTGTTACAGTAGTAGAAAAGTATCCCAAAATTATATACATTGTCAACAGCCTATATTGTATCCATTTTATTAAAGTAGGATAATATAAAGTGATTATGGAAGGTAAGAATCTTCAGTTAATTGTATTATAGTACTATTGTTTGTCTTAATATGAAGGACTCATATAAGATTAAATATTCTCATTAGGAAGTTGATCATGTATTTGTTCAGAGTGTTATGATATATGGATATCCAGCTGTGTTGAAACCTAGTTTGACAATATTTTCAAACCTTGTAGTTATTAGGCTATAGTTTGTCATAAGTTATCAGTCAGAGGTCTTAATTCCAATTTTATATTGTGATTGGGATTAGGTATGATAATGGTAACACGCAATAAACAGAGAAGAAATAATGCTTGTAATATTGTAGTATCACTTTATTTATACATGCGATATCATGTTTGTGTTGTACTTTGATTGATACTAGATATTGAGGATTTCAGATCATCCAGATTACACATATCAACTTGTGATTGTTTTTATACTGAATCCACCATTTTTGGCTTCAAATGTAATATAAATCAGCTTAAAGTGAATGTAAAGTCAGCCTCTCTTGGGAATGCCACAGTAATCGTCACTGAAAAATAGATGAACTTTAATTCATCATTTTCAAAGAATTACTTTGTTTTTGCTGAAATTTACCTTATTAGCTGCTCGTTTTCAGTAATGCTCATCCGCCCGCCATCTTTGCTGTTTTAGGGACAGATTATGATAATTGCTTTAGCCCAATCATTGCTTCTACAACGGGGGGACAAACCCCTTTTTTTCTACGTCACTTGCTCCTAATGCGCATGCGGTAAAGTTGAAATCCTGTACTCAGTTTAGACGCGCGTTCACGGGTTGCGCATGTGCTATATAAATGAAAGTAATAAAAGTTATATTTTAATATTCCCAATTTCTCCACTATTAGTCCAGGCACAGAGTGCTATACGTGCAGCCCTTTTAAGGGCTGGTAAAAGAGCTGATTACTTTGGGGCAAAGCCCCGCAAAAAGCCCTTTTAAGGGCTGGCAATAGAGCTGTTTACTTTGGGGTAATGCCACGCAAAAAGCCCTTTTCAGGTTCAGATAGGTTTCTTCCTCTCTTTTCAGTCCAGTAACCCTACAAATAGCCCTGAAAAGGGCTTTTTGCGTGGCATTACCCCAAAGTAAACAGCTCTATTGCCAGCCCTTAAAAGGGCTTTTTGCGGGGCTTTGCCCCAAAATAATCCACTCTTTTACCAGCCCTTAAAAGGGCTTTTGGCGGGGCATTGTCACAAAGTAATCAGCTCTTTTGCCTATAATCTAAATCCCCTACACCACCGCCACCTATAATAAATGTATTATCCCCTAATCTAATCCCCCTATACCTCCGCCACCTATAATAAATGTATTACCCCCTAATCTAATCCCCCTACACCGCTGCTACCTATATTAACTATATTAACCCTAATTATATTAATTTAATATAGGTGGCTGCTGTATAGGGGGATTAGATTAGGGGTTAATTAATTTAATATAGGTGGCGGCGGTATAGGGGGATTAGATTAGGGGTTAATAAATGTAATATAGGTGGCGGCGGTGTAGGGGGATTTAGATTAGGGGTTAATTAATTTAATATAGCTGGCGGCGGGGTAGGGGGATTTAAATTAGGGGTTAATAATTTTAATATAGCTGGCAGGGGTAGGCGCTCACATTAGGGGGTAGTTAATGTAGGTTGCGGCGGTGTAAGGGGCTCACATTAGGGGGTAGGTAATGTAGGCGGCGGCCGGGTAGGAGCTCACATTAGGGGGTAGTTAATGTAGATGGCGGCGGGGTAGGAGCTCACATTAGGGGGTAGGTAATGTAGGTGGCGGTGGTGTAAGGGGCTCACATTAGGAGGTAGTTAATGTAGGTGGCGGCGGGATAGGAGCTCACATTAGGGGGTAGTTAATGTAGATGGCAGCGGGGTAGGAGCTCACATTAGGGGGTAGGTAATGTAGGTGGTGGCGGTGTAAGGGGCTCACATTAGGGGGTAGTTCATGTAGGTGGCGGCGGGGTCCGGGAGCGGCGGTTTAGGGGTTAATAATTTTATTAGGTGCGGCAGGGTCCGGGAGCGGCGGTTTAATACATTTTTTATTATTAGGAGAGTGAGGGGGGATAGAGGATAGAGAGTTAGACGTGTCGGGCTATGTTTAGGAGGCGTGTTAGACAGTACGGGAGATTTAATAACTTAGTCAGGTTTTGTAGGCGCCGGCAGTTTCTAAAGTGCCGTAAGTCACTGGCGACTCCAGAAATTTGTACTTACGCAGATTTCTGGACATCGCTGGTTTATCCGACTTATGGCACTTTAACATCTGATGGCGCCGTATATGTGATAGCTCGAGTTGCGAGCTGAAACTACGGGCGGCGGGGGTTCCCTCGCTTGCTCCACAAACTACGATCTATATCGGATCGCGCCCCAAGTCTTCTAAAAACCTATTTTTAGAAGACTTAGCACTCCCAAAGTCTGCTATTATTAACTTATCCTTTAAATTATCCACACTGTTATAAGCTTGTATAGGGAATTCTTGGAAATAAGTGATATTAGTATTATATGATTTCAATATATTTTAATGTTTACAAACAATCCTCACAAAGTTATCATATAAATCAGTTTATTGCAAAATAAAATGGATTCTATCTATATCTTTTGTTCCCTTTTTCTTTTCATTATCCGAAAGGAGTATACTTCTTGGTTTCAAAGTGACCACAATGAAAAATGTATTCACATGTTAAAAGGCTGCAGCAGCAAATGCATTTTCAGCAGAAAAGTTCCCAGAAAAGCCTTTTCATGTGTTAAACGTATATGAAACCCCATTTTTTTCTTTCATGATTTAGATAAAACATTCCATTTTATTTATATTATCAATTCTGTTTCATTCTAACGGTATCCTTTATTGAAAGAGCAGCAATAAACTACTGTGAGTTAGTTGAACACATTGGTAAGCCAATGATAAGAGTTACTTATGTGCAACCACCAATCAGTAGCTAGTTCACAGCTCCTGAGCCTACCTAGGTGTGCTTTTCAACAAAATATACTAAAAGAACAAAACAAATAAGATAAAAGAAGTAAATTGGAAAGTAGTTTAAAATGGTATGCTATATCTTAAAGTGACACTCAAGTCAAAAATAAAATTTCATTATTCAGAAAAAGCATGCAGTTTTAAACAACTTTACTTCCATTAAAAAAAATGTGCACAGTCTTTTCATATTTAAACTTTTTTTTTACCAGCTCCTTCTAAGCATGTGCAAGAATTCACAGAATAAGCATATATGCATTTGTGATTGGTTGATGGCTGTCAGATGGTACGTGTATGCATTTGTGATTGGCTGATGGCTGTCACATGGTACAGGGGGAGTGGAAATAGACATAACTTTTAAAATTGTCAGAAATAAAATCTACTATTCATTTCAAGTTCAGACTAAGTGCTATTGCATTGTCTTGTTATCTTGCATTTGTTGATTATGCAAATCTACTGTGTTGACTGGTCCTTTAATTATAAAACAACATTTTTGGGTGTCGTCCCTCTCAGTACTTGGTTTTTGGGATAGAATCTTGGAAGAGACCCAAAACTGATATATACGATAGCCCTTTAACACCTCTTAAGGTTACAATAAAGTGCTTCTGAATTAAACCCTTTGTTTACTGTGGAAGGGAAATGCTCATTTACATGTGTGAGATTAACCTATTCCAATCTAAATCCATCCTCACCACTAATTAACCATCTATAGTACAAGTATTGTTTTTAACAATATTGAAATTCATATTTACAAAATCACAGTTTCTGGTTTGGCAAGGTCTTAAAACAAGAAGATGACTATGGTTTTCTATTACATGTGCTTATTATTACACTGGATTTTAAAAATACTAAAACTAAAAAGCATGAACAAGCTCCCTCTCGACATTGTATCTGCATAGAAGATGTTCAAACTAGATCGTGGCTTCATGCACGCTATGTCCAATCATGTAGATGAGTGTTTTTTCAGTGCTTGTGCCTACATTATTGATCTCGTTCAGGCGAGATATTCTAAGAAGTCTCGTTAGTATGGAGCAAGGTCATTAAAATAATTTAGAAACACAAATTTTATTTTGAGAGATTTTTATGTTGCTATGTAGTGTTCTTTATTTGAAACAGAGACTCTTACATTACAATACAAGGTCTAAAAAAAATCCCAAAGATTTTGGTTCTGATGATCAAAACCTGCTCTGGCGAGATGATCAAATACGTCTCATCAATACAGTGAGGTCCTTCAAAGACTTTTAAAAAATCTTCTTTCTTGATGGTTGTTTATCTCTCTGAGTGGAGTTCCGGATATGAAGGATAGACACCTAAGTTTCTAGAAAAAAAAGCCCCTTAAAGATTTGGCGAGATTTCTCTCCATGCCGGCGAGTTTATGATCATCAGGCCATTTATGTGATTTCTCTCTATGCCTGAGAGATTTTGAATATAAGGATCCAAACCACATTTTAATGTGACAAAAATTTCCCAGGCACACCAACTTGCTTTTAACTTAAAGGGATACTGAACCCAATTTTTTTTTCTTTCGTGATTCAGATAGATCATGCAATTTTAAGCAACTTTCTAATTTACTCCTATTTTAATTTTTTCTTCGTTTGCTTGCTATCTTTATTTGAAAAAGAAGGCATCTAAGCAATTTTTGGGGTTCAGAACATTGGACAGCACTTGTTTATTGGTTGTTGAATTTATCCATCAATCAGCAAGAACAACCCAGGTTGTTCACCAAAAATGGGCCATCATCTAAACTTACATTCTTGCTTTTCAAATAAAGATACCAAGAGAATGAAGAAAAATTGATAATAGGAGTAAATTGGAAAGTTGCTTAAAATGGCATGCCCTATCTGAATCACGAAAGAAAAGATTTGGGATCAGTATCCCTTTAATAAGTCTTTTTAATCAATAATAAAACGTTCACACCCCAGTCTGCCAGTAGTAAAGAGATATTATACAGTAAATAAATGCTAGATATAAGGATGTTTTAAAAGTAAAGATAAGTCTGAAAATATATTGATGTATATGTTTTAAATTATATTAGTTATTTAAATATTGAATATATAAGTGTCAAGTTTTAAATTTATGAAGTACTTTATAAAGTATTGAGCACTGCCATGATAGAACCTAGTGTTTCCTCTTTATCTATTTTTTTGCTGAGGACAATTAGGAACAAATATAAAATAGGCAAAAAAAAGAGGTAGGATCACTACAGCTGAGCTTAGGTAAGTTCATGCCTTATAGGGCAATTATTGGACTGTGCTACAATTATTTTATTAACTATATAATAGAACTTGAAAGTGAAAATAAAACTTTCATGTTTTAGATAAACATACAACTTTAATAGACTTTTCAACTTGCTTGTTTTATCAAATTTATGTTGCTTTTGTGGTATATTTTATAGGGAAGTACATCTAGATAGACTCAGGAGCAGCAATTCACATCTGTGAGCTAGCTGATGAATGGTGAATAGGCACATATGCCTCTTATTAAAGTGGTAAAAACATTTTCCTTAAACTCAAGATTAGAACCTCTATTGATTTGGTCCTTCCTCCCCATTCTGATGCCCTACCTAAATAAGTCCTAGATTTAGAGTTGGGCGGTAGCCGTGAAAACCAGCGTTAGAGGCTCCTAACGTTGGTTTTAGGCTACCTCCGGTATTTGGAGTCATTAAAAAAAGGGTCTAACGCTCACTTTCCAGCCGCGACTTTTCCATACCGCAGATCCCCTTACGTAAATTGCATATCCTATCTTTTCAATGGGATTTTTCTAACTCCGGTATTTAGAGTCGTGTCTGAAGTGAGCGTTAGAATTCTAACGACAAAACTCCAGCCGCAGGAAAAAGTCAGTAGTTAAGAGCTTTCTGGGCTAACGCCGGTTCATAAAGCTCTTAACTACTGTACTCTAAAGTACACAAACACCCATAAACTACCTATGTACCCCTAAACCGAGGTCCCCCCACATCGTCGCCACTCGATTAAATTTTTTTAACCCCTAATCTGCCGACCGCCACCTATGTTATACTTATGTACCCCTAATCTGCTGCCCCTAACACAGCCGACCCCTATATTATATTTATTAACCCCTAACCTGCCCCCCACAACGTCGCCGCCAGCTACCTACAATAATTAACCCCTAATCTGCCGACCGCAAAGTGCCGCCACCTACGTTATACTTATGTACCCCTAATCTGCTGCCCCTAACACCGCCGACCCCTATATTATATTTATTAACCCCTAACCTGCCCCCCACAACGTCGCCGCCAGCTACCTACAATAATTAACACCTAATCTGCCGACCGCAAAGCGCCGCCACCTACGTTATACTTATGTACCCCTAATCTGCTGCCCCTAACACTGCCGACCCCTATATTATATTTATTAACCCCTAACCTGCCCCCCACAACGTCGCAGCCAGCTACCTACAATAATTAACCCCTAATCTGCCGACCGCAAAGCGCCGCCACCTACGTTATCCTTATGTACCCCTAATCTGCTGCCCCTAACACCGCCGACCCCTATATTATATTTATTAACCCCTAATCTGCCCCCCACAACGTCGCCTCCACCTGCCTACACTTATTAACCCCTAATCTGCCGAGCGGACCGCACTGCTATTATTATAAAGTTATTAACCCCTAATCCGCCTCACTAACCCTATAATAAATAGTATTAACCCCTAATCTGCCCTCCTTAACATCGCCGACACCTAAATTCAAACATTAACCCCTAATCTGCCGACTGGAGCTCACCGCTATTCTAATAAATGTATTAACCCCTAAAGCTATGTCTAACCCTAACACCCCCCTAAGTTAAATATAATTTTAATCTAACGAAATAAATTAACTCTTATTAAATAAATTATTCATATTTAAAGCTAAATACTTACCTGTAAAATAAATCCTAATATAGCTACAATATAAATTATAATTATATTATAGCTATTTTAGGATTAATATTTATTTTACAGGTAACTTTGTATTTATTTTAACCAGGTACAATAGCTATGAAATAGTTAAGAACTATTTAATAGCTAAAATAGTTAAAATAATTACAAAATTACCTGTAAAATAAATCCTAACCTAAGTTACAATTAAACCTAACACTACACTATCAATAAATAAATTAAATACAATACCTACAAATAACTACAATGAAATAAACTATCTAAAGTACAAAAAATAAAAAAGAACTAAGTTACAAAAAATAAAAAAATATTTACAAACATAAGAAAAATATTACAACAATTTTAAACTAATTACACCTACTCTAAGCCCCCTAATAAAATAACAAAGCCCCCCAAAATAAAAAAATGCCCTACCCTATTCTAAATTACTAAAGTTCAAAGCTCTTTTACCTTACCAGCCCTGAACAGGGCCCTTTGCGGAACAGCCAATAGAATGCGAGCTCAATCTGGATCAGCCAATCAGATTGAACTTGATTCTGATTTATTCCTACCTTAATTCCGATTGGCTGATAGAATCCTATCAGCCAATCGGAATTCGAGGGACGCCATCTTGGATGACGTCATTTAAAGGAACCGTCATTCGTCATTCAGTCGTCGGCCAGGATGGATGTTCCGCGTCGGAGGTCTTCAGGATCCTGCCGCTCCGCTCCGGATGGATGACGATAGAAGATCCCGCTTGGATGAAGACTTCAATCGGATGGAAGACCTCTTCTGCCCCGCTTGGATGAAGACTTCAGCCGGATCATGGACCTCTTCAGCCCCCCGCTTGGGCTTGGATCAGGACAACGGAGGAGCTCTTCTGGATCGATCGGTGAACCTGGTATGGTGAAGATAAGGTAGGAAGATCTTCAGGGGCTTAGTGTTAGGTTTATTTAAGGGGGGTTTGGGTTAGATTAGGGGTATGTGGGTGGTGGGTTGTAATGTTGGGGGGGGGGTATTGTATGTTTTTTTTTACAGGCAAAAGAGCTGAACTTCTTGGGGCATGCCCCGCAAAGGGCCCTGTTCAGGGCTGGTAAGGTAAAAGAGCTTTGAACTTTAGTAATTTAGAATAGGGTAGGGCATTTTTTTATTTTGGGGGGCTTTGTTATTTTATTAGGGGGCTTAGAGTAGGGGTAATTAGTTTAAAATTGTTGTAATATTTTTCTTATGTTTGTAAATATTTTTTTATTTTTTGTAACTTAGTTCTTTTTTATTTTTTGTACTTTAGATAGTTTATTTCATTGTAGTTATTTGTAGGTATTGTATTTAATTTATTTATTGATAGTGTAGTGTTAGGTTTAATTGTAACTTAGGTTAGGATTTATTTTACAGGTAGGGGTTAATAAGTGTAGGCAGGTGGAGGCGACGTTGTGGGGGGCAGATTAGGGGTTAATAAATATAATATAGGGGTCGGCGGTGTTAGGGGCAGCAGATTAGGGGTACATAGGGATAATGTAGGTAGCGGCGGTATACGGAGCGGCAGATTAGGGGTTAATAATAATATGCAGGGGTCAGTGATAGCGGGGGCAGCAGAATAGGGGTTAATAAGTGTAAGGTTAAGGGTGTTTAGACTCGGGGTACATGTTAGAGTGTTAGGTGCAGACGTAGGAAGTGTTTCCCCATAGCAAACAATGGGGCTGCGTTAGGAGCTGAACGTGGCTTTTTTGCAGGTGTTAGGTTTTTTTTCAGCTCAAACAGCCCCATTGTTTCCTATGGGGGAATCATGCACGAGCACGTTTTTGAGGCTGGCCGCGTCCGTAAGCAACTCTGGTATCGAGAGTTGAAGCTGCGTTAAATATGCTCTACGCTCCTTTTTTGGAGCCTAACGCAGCCATTCTGTGGACTCTCAATACCAGAGTTATTTTTATGGTGAGGCCAGAAAAAAGCTGGCGTTAGCTACGCGGGTCCTTACCGACAAAACTCTAAATCTAGCCGTAAGAGAATAGTGCCATTTGCTTGTTTTGTGAGGGAATATTTCTAACATACAGTTGCTAGCTCTCAAAAAAAAGAAAAAAGAAAAGAAAAAAACGAAGATACATTGAATGAGTCCCTCATGTGAGAATGTTGGACACATTTTTCAGAGAACTTCAGCTATGAACAGGGATTCATCTGAAATATGAGTCTTTCTAAATGTTATCATCTAACATACTTTATAACTAAAATCAAGTTTACATAATTTTACTTATACACAATGTTCATCCTACACCATTGTATTTACTCTTTTCACACTTGCTTTTTTTCTAAATGATAAACTACACTGATTCTTGCTAGCTATTGCCTTGTTATCTCATTGTTAAAGTTAAGGTAAACATTGATGAATGAAAGCCCGTTTTTTGAAAAATACTATTAAAAACAGGGGCACTTTCATTCATCAAAGTTTAGAAAGCAGCCATTTTGATTAAAAACTTACCTATGTTTTTTTCACAGCCAGAGCAGCTTCCCCTACCCAGAGATCTTCACTTCACATGTCATCAATGACTAATCCAGTTGGACTCTAAACTTTTCAGAGTGAGTATACTGCACACATTATTTGGTGTTTACTACACACACAAAAGTGAAGTTCTTTCTTTCCCAGTCTTAATCTGAAGCCCTGGTAAATTGAAACATCAGAAAAGAAAACTTTTGGACCTGTGCCTTTGCTTCCAAAATCCAGTTATTTTAAAAAAGCCACATTTGTTTGCAAAGTGGGTACTGGCAGACAGCTCCAATGTAACTATCGTTAATTTTGAAAAAAAAAAAATGGTTTGGAAATATCAAAGTGCTACTTGTATTTATTGCCATATAACTTGCAAAAAAAGCAAAGAACTTGTAAACATTGAGTATTTTTAAACGCAGAACAACATTTAGAAACTATTTAGCATGGGTGTTTTTTGATGGTTGTAGATGTGTAACAGATTTTGGAGGTCAAAGTTAGAAAAAGTGTGTTTTTTTCAATTTTGTCATCATATTTTCAATTTTTTTTATAGTGAATTAAGATATGATGAAAATAATGGTATCTTTAGAAAGTCCATTTAATGGCGAGACAAACGGTATATAATATTTGTGGGTACAGTAAATGAGTAAGAGGAAAATTACAGCTAAACATAAACACAGCAAAAATGTAAAAATAGCCCTGGTCCTTAAGGGAAAGAAATTGAAAAATGGCCTTGTCCTTAAGGGGTTAAAAGTAAAAGAGCTATAGTTGACCAAAAAAAATTTAAACTGATACTTAAAGGGACATTCTAGTCTAAAATAAACTTTCATGATTCAGATAGGGCATGTAATTTTAAGCAACTTTCCAATTTACTTTTATCCTCAAATTTGCTTTGTTCTCTTGGTATCCTTTGTTCAAAGCTAAACCTAGGTGCCTCAAAGGCCGCCTCTTATCTCAGTACTTTTGACAGTATTTCCCAGTTAGGAAATGCTAGTTCATGCGTACCAGCCCAATGTATATAAGATTGTGCTCACTGACATGGAGTTATTTATGAGTCAACACTGATTGGATAACATGCAAGTCTGTCAAAAGAACTGACATAAGGGAGCAGTCTGCAGAGTCTTAGATACAAGGTAATCACAGAGGTAAACGTATATTATAACTGTCTTATGTAAAACTGAAGAATGAGTAATAAAAGGATTATTTATTGTTTTAAACAATACAAATTCTTGAGTAGAGTGTCCCTTGAATTATTCTTTTTCTCAAAATAATTAATGATAATATTTTTGCAAAAGAATATAATATGTGCAAAATTATTTGATAGCTAATCATACATCAATATAAGAATGTAATGCCAAATTAATATACATTCAATATCAATAAATAACTAAATAACTGAATTAGACTAGGAAGAATTATAGACAAGGGAATAAAGTTAAAAATAACATATAGGGGCCGATTTACTAAGCAGTCAATGCTGCTTATTCCGCGCGAGCCTTGAGGCTCGCCGGGATCAGGAGTTAAGAAGCAACGGTCTTAAGACCACTGCGCCTTAACTCATCCGCCACCTCTGAGGTGGCAGAGAGCAATCATCCTGATCAGATACATTTGGGATGATTGACACCCCCTGCTAGCTGCCGATTGGCCGCGAATCAGCAGGGGGGGAGCGGGCATAAGCATTTCACTAGAAATGCTTTTGCAATGTTAAATGCTGACAGCGTATGCTACACGGATCATGTCCATCCGACATTTAGTAAATCGACCTTATAACTGTACTATAAATGCATGTTTAATCCTGAAAAGTGCAAGTTTTCCAATTCTGAGAATTGGAAATGTATAATGTAGTTTTCAAAAGCCTACCCTACTACATACCTGCTCCTAAATGATCTCAGCAGATGTGATTAGATAATATACTACAAAACAATGCGATTTTTACTAACAATATGACAGCACTAGCATGGTTTGGTTAAATATCAAGTCTGGATTGGTTACTCCAAATAAGGCAAGTGGTGATTAAGTTTTAACACAAGCAAGTGTTAATCTATAAAATTTTAAAAATTGTCCTGCTTGTTAATTTTATGTTAAGTAGTAGTTATTATTATTATCAGGTATTTTTAGAGCGCCAACAGATTCTGCAGCGCTATAAACATAGGCGGTATACAAGATAACATTTATTGGGATCAAATGGGTAGAGGGCCCTGCCGAGAGTTGCACTGTTGTAGTCGGCTCTTATAAAGGTGATCTACAAACAGCTGGGCTCATAGGTTTACATTGTAAGGGGTTCAAGGGGAAAGCAATGGAGTTAGGAAAGGTTAGTGTAGGATGTATGCATCCCTGAATAGTAGAGTCAGTTGCAAAAAGATCAATCCTATGACTATAAATTACTTATGAGTAACTTTTGTGTTGGGTCTCATAGGTTCTAAACAACATGAAACACAGCAAATCTAGCTTTTCTCTTCTGCTACTGAGTTCATTTTAATTAATCAAAAGAAAAATGATTCCATTGTATGAGAAAAAAAGAAAATGAATAGACAAAAGTATAATTTTGTTTTCCAGAAAAGGAGATCAAAATAAATAATTATACGTTACATTCTCAGCCAATGGTTCATATTACAATAACTGAAAAACATATTCCCAACTTTTTTCCAGAATTCCCAATCACTCTTAGTAATAATCTTGCATACATATAAACTGTTCACAGGTAACAAAACAAGGCACAAACTTTCTTATTTGTTTCAAGTGGATATTTCACCCATATAAGGCAGGATGGATCATTTTTATCATCTTATATTAAATAGTAATACATTTATCCAGATTTCAGTTTAGTCATCTCTTTCATCAAACCAGGTATTCTCTCAGCTTTGTGAGTTTCTATTTCATACAACTACACTTATCCATTCTCTGACTCATTTTAGAAGTACCAGAAAATTTCAATTTGATTGAACCTATTCTCCGAGCCTGTGTACATTAGTGTTTGTTTTGGCCTTTTCTTACACACACCTCTGACCCTGGCAGATGTAATCACTGCAAAAGCGCTGTTGTTTGACCTGTGGTCTATTTCATTTTCATTTCACCCATTAACTGCTGGAAAAGGGAAAAAAGGATCAATTGTTAGATTTATTTGATGTTATAAAATACAAAGCTCTCCTTGAACAATATGTGTTGTATCATTAAATTCATTGCGGTCAATAGCATCACCCATTGTAGAGAATGTAAATGATTGTTCACATAGCTTCTAAAGTGCAGCCACTTTCAGTCAATTGCAGTCATTTGAAGGGGGAGCCGCTCTCTTTATATTCCACAGTCAGAAATCTGACAACATAAGTATACTCATCAAACAGCTTTGTTTATTTCAGATTGCACATGTACAAATATTATATATTGGTGCCTTTTATCTACCCTGCTTTTCACTGGAGTTTACAATGTAAAATCTAAGATGACTTTGTGTTTATTTTCGTTCTTTGCTATCAAATACTGTGTACAAAACCGTGTCAAGAATGTTTTGCACAAATAAATAGATATTTTTGCTACACTTCCTAATTTTATACAGGAAAGATAACGTTATATAGTAGCAATTACTGCTAAGTAATCCCATTAATATGGAAAGAGGTTTTTTCAACTTTTCGGCTCCAATAAAATCTATGGGGGAATGCGGTTTCGCATTCACTACTTCTCAGTCTTTTTGATACCACAACTTTGCAAACTTGAGAGGGCAAACTGTATAATACAAAGGCATAAATGTTCCATAAAGCCCCAAAACACAACACAGAACAAATACTCAAAAAATACAACACAAACTCAATATACAAACAGAAAACACAAGCACAGACGTAGAAATCACACACAGCCACATACTGCACACAGAGGATGTTTATATAAATTACTGCAGCTAAGGCTGATCTGCAAGGACTCCTAAAAGGCACATTACACCTAACCCAGCAGACACAGCACAACGTAATACAAACAGCACAGTACACACTATTACTACAAACAAACAAAACCCCACAGATATGACACTTGCAGACTGTGTGAAAACTCTATTTTATATCTAAGTGCTGGCTGGTTATGACAAAAAAGTAGGTGTGCAACTTCACCCAGAGGTAGATAATCCATAGTAAAAATTAGTGATGTGTTTGTCACTAAAGTGGGGTAGTTTTTTTTTTCCAAAGACACAACACCACATTCCTTGATACAATTTCACTTGATTAGCCGCTCTAAATTGCCTCTCTAGATGAATTAATGTAACATGCAGTATGTATTAGAAAATATTATTAAAAACATTCACTGATAGCTAGCAGCTACAGTTAGAAGGAATAAAAATCATTAAAGGAGCAATCCCAAAACCTTTGCATATTGTGTACTAATTGCAAAGTGTTAGGTTTTACTTTGCATTTGGGTCATAGAATGCCAAGTGAGTTGGACTTTGCTTCAACAAATTAGGATACTATGGTATTAGGTGTGAAACAACGCAGGTGAAGAGTTCATTCTATTAATATGCTAATTCCCAAGAGTTCAAAAGTGAGCTTGCAGCAATATCTCTGCCCAGCTTGTTTCAGGGAACCTGTTCTCTGAATGCTAGAGGTTAAACCTGCAAAACGCCCTTTGCCATGGGTACTTGTGCTCCTGTTAGTGATGTTGGTGGAGGTGGATTAGACAGTTAACTATATTTATTTTTGTTCTTCTATGTGTAACCTGTCATAGCTTAAATGGGTCTTCTATTTGTAAGGTATCAGGTCTCTGTAAGTTACAATTTACACTTATTTGGAATTTTGCCCATACATCAATGTTTTGCATCAAATAGGTACTGAACCATTAGCTGAAAAATAAATAATTTCAGTAGAATCCTTTAGAGCTATATGTGATTTGATGGTTATTGACCAAATGTGGAAATGATGAATAATGTCTTCTGATCTGCAATGTCTGATAACATAGCTGTCATGATGATAGTACTGAAGGAAGAATTGATTTGATTTTATGTTTCTGAGTGTATGTATTTTTTTTCTAGCACAGCAAAGGTAAAAATGTTTTACATTAGGAGAAGCTTGTCCTAAAAAATGCTTTTTGGAGCTCTGCCAATTGTACATCTGTGCAATGAGATAGGCAAAAAGGGTTTTCTTTGTTTTATTGACCATCTAAATAATTTACAAATAAATAATCTAGTGCTGCTGATTTAAAGAACATAAAAACTGTATCTCTCATTAATATTTTATACTGTTTTATCCCTGTGTTGCTCTAATGTCTGAGTTTTCCAAAGCAGTTGAAATTTACTTATGGTATGTATATTTAATATGCTAAATTTATATTAACAAAATATTGTTACAGACAAAAGTTTATGAAGGATAAATTACTTTATCCAAAATTATTGATTAAATAATCATTTTATTAAAGAAAAACAGATGGATATTTAGCATTTTCTTTTACTACTACAATGCAGCTGTTTAAAGTTTAGCTATTATATGCATTCTAACAAAGATACAGGAAAAATGAAAACATATTATTGTATAGTAAATATCAGGAAGGAGCATGCAATGGAAAGTTAAAAAGCAGCAGTCATTAGACCGCTGCTTCTGAACCTTTTTGCCAGCTCTTAGCTGGCAGGTTAAAATCACCACAGACACATTCGCCCATGTGATTGAAAGCCACTACTTGTGCACCATTAGGCTGGCGTAAACAGTGGGTGGCAATAAACAAGCAGACGATTGTGCAATAATAAATGTGGGCAGCAAATTGCTTCCTGCTTTCTGTGATCCTAGACAGTCAGGTTGACGGGAGCTAACCGAGGCTTTGTTAAATCAGCCCCTGAGTGTCCAGTAAAGATTCACTTTGTCTTGAACACAATTTTAGATTCTGAAAAATAATTCAAATGTCTAAAACAACAAGATTGTTACATATTAAAAATAAATGTCAATAAATTTAAATATTTTAATGTACATAAACCTGGTGCAAAAAGAGATGCGTTGAAAAATATATCTTTGTCTTTAATTAAATAGTGATTATTCCATTTGAATTTCTTTTTTTACAACACCAGAGGCTTATATTTTGATAGTTTAAAACAAAATAAATTAATTTAATATCAAATATCAAAGAATATGTGATCAGTCAATTTAAAGTAAAATGGAATAAAAGAAATATCTGAAGAACTAGTCCTAAAGCCCGTTCACACGGGCCATTTTTTGCAGTACAGCGGTCCCAGCCCTTGCGATCTCTCCCTCCCCCTCTCTTTGGCTCTCTCTCCCTCCCCCCCTCTCTTTTGCTCTCTCTCCCCCCTCTCTTTTGCGCTCTCTCTCTCCCCCTCTCTTTTGCGCTCTCTCTCTCCCCCTCTCTTTTGCGCACTCTCTCTCCCCTCTATTTTACGCTCTCTCCCCCTCTCTCCCCCCCTCTCTTTTGCGCTCTCCCCCCTCTCTTTTGCGCTCTCTCCACCATCTCTTTTGCGCTCTCTCCCCCCTCTCTTTTGCGCTCTTTCCCCCTCTCTTTTGCGCTCTCCCCCCTCTCTTTTGCGCTCTCTCTCCCCCCTCTCTTTTGCGCTCTCCCCCCCTCTTTTGTGCTCTCTCCCCCTCTCTTTTGCTGTCCCTCTACCTCTCTTTATCCCCACTCTTCTGCTCTCTCTCTCCCCCTCTCTTTTGAGCTCTCTCCCCCCTCTCTTTTGCGCTCTCTCTCTCCCCCTCTTTTTTGCGCTCTCTCTCCCCCCCTCTCTTTTGCGCTCTCTCTCCCCTCTCTTTTTTGCGCTCCCTCTCTCCCCCTCTCTTTTTTGTGCTCTCTCTCCCCCTCTCTTTTGCGCTCTCTCTCTCCCCCTCTCTTTTGTGCTCTCTCCCCCCCCCTCTCTTTTGCTCTCTCTCTCCACCCCTCTCTTTTGCGCTCTCTCTCCCCCCTCTCTTTTGCGCTCTCTCTCCACCTCTCTCTTTTGCGCTCTCTCCCCCTCTCTTTTGAGCTCTCTCTCCCCCTCTCTTTTGAGCTCTCTCTCTCCCCCCCTCTCTCCCCCCCTCCCTCTCTCCCCCCTCTCTCTCCCCCCCTCTCTCTCTTCCCCCTCTCTCTCTCACTCCCCCCTCTCTATCTCTCTCCCATCTCTATCCCTCTGCCCTCTCTATCTCTCTCCCCTCTATTGCGCGACCGCGCCCGGCCACGCCCCTTCACGTCTGGTCACGCCCCCTAATGACCATTCATGTCTGGTCATGCCCCTTTACATTGGCCACTCCCCCGCTCACACCCGGTCACGCCAACTTCTGCCGCAGAGCACAGATAAGCTAGGGACTCTAGGGACTTAAAGGCCAGGTGTGTTTGTCATCGTGCTGTCTCTACTGTGCCTGACAGCTTCGGACAAACATATTTGGCCTTTTATTATATAGGATGTGTTCTCCATTCACAGCTTCCTAAGGGGCAAATTAATTTATACAGGGAGTGCAGAATTATTAGGCAAGTTGTATTTTTGAGGATTAATTTTATTATTGAACAACAACCATGTTCTCAATGAACCCCAAAAACTCATTAATATCAAAGCTGAATATTTTTGGAAGTAGTTTTTAGTTTGTTTTTAGTTTTAGCTATTTTAGGGGGATATCTGTGTGTGCAGGTGACTATTACTGTGCATAAT
Organism: Bombina bombina; assembly: GCF_027579735.1. NCBI lineage: Eukaryota > Metazoa > Chordata > Amphibia > Anura > Bombinatoridae > Bombina > Bombina bombina. The sequence goes on from NC_069499.1 coordinate 122,044,531, forward strand.
TATTAGGCAACTTAACAAAAACAAATATATACCCATTTCAATTATTTATTTTTACCAGTGAAACCAATATAACATCTCAACATTCACAAATTCACATTTCTGACATTCAAAAACAAAACAAAAACAAATCAGTGACCAATATAGCCACCTTTCTTTGCAAGGACACTCAAAAGCCTGCCATCCATGGATTCTGTCAGTGTTTTGATCTGTTCACCATCAACATTGCATGCAGCAGCAACCACAGCCTCCCAGACACTATTCAGAGAGGTGTACTGTTTTCCCTCCTTGTAAATCTCACATTTGATGATGGACCACAGGTTCTCAATGGGGTTCAGATCAGGTGAACAAGGAGGCCATGTCATTACATTTTCTTCTTTTATACCCTTTCTTGCCAGCCACGCTGTGGAGTACTTGGACGCGTGTGATGGAGCATTGTCCTGCATGAAAATCATGTTTTTCTTGAAGGATGCAGACTTCTTCCTGTACCACTGCTTGAAGAAGATGTCTTCCAGAAACTGGCAGTAGGACTGGGAGTTGAGCTTGACTCCATCCTCAACCCGAAAAGGCCCCACAAGCTCAACTTTGATGATACCAGCCCAAACCAGTACTCCACCTCCACCTTGCTGGCGTCTGAGTCGGACTGGAGCTCTCTGCCCTTTACCAATCCAGCCACAGGCCCATCCATCTGGCCCATCAAGACTCACTCTCATTTCATCAGTCCATAAAACCTTAGAAAAATCAGTCTTGAGATATTTCTTGGCCCAGTCTTGACGTTTCAGTTTGTGTGTCTTGTTCAGTGGTGGTCATCTTTCAGCCTTTCTTACCTTGGCCATGTCTCTGAGTATTGCACACCTTGTGCTTTTGGGCACCCCAGTGATGTTGCAGCTCTGAAATATGGCCAAACTGGTGGCAAGTGGCATCTTGGCAGCTGCACGCTTGACTTTTCTCAGTTCATGGGCAGTTATTTTGCACCTTGGTTTTTCCACACGCTTCTTGCGACCCTGTTGACTATTTTGAATGAAACGCTTGATTGTTCGATGATCACGCTTCAGAAGCTTTGCAATTTTAAGAGTGCTGCATCCCTCTGCAAGATATCTCACTATTTTTGACTTTTCTGAGCCTGTCAAGTCCTTCTTTTGACCCATTTTGCCAAAGGAAAGGAAGTTGCCTAATAATTATGCACACCTGATATAGGGTGTTGATGTCATTAGACCACACCCCTTCTCATTACAGAGATGCACATCACCTAATATGCTTAATTGGTAGTAGGCTTTCAAGCCTATACAGCTTGGAGTAAGACAACATGCATAAAGAGGATGATGTGGTCAAAATACTCATTTGCCTAATAATTCTGCACTCCCTGTATATACTTCAATATGTCTTTGAGGAATGAGTTCCAAACTAGTTAACTACAGATTCATAATCTTTTATTCATCAGTAAATATGAGACTGAAGCATTTGGAGGTATTAAAGAGATTAACAGTTGGTTAGAAGAGGAAGCTCTGATTTATAGTTTCAAATATAATTTTATTAAGAAAATGTTAATAGAAGTTAAAGCAAGCCAGAGATTTAGATACAGGAAGTCACACCTTTGGAGGTCATGGGACATTTTAGAATTATAGGCTATGGCTTTGTCATCATAAATATTCAGAGTAGCTAGTTTGGCAGAAAGTTGTTTCACAGTTAAACAATTATTGAAGGCCATTATTAAAAAAGGGGGGACTAGGTCAATGTCTTATAGAAAGGTCTCTATTTTTTAATAGATGTCTGTTTGATGACCCATGGGATATAATATATTAGGATATGCACATCATAAATGGCTGAGTGATTAAATAATATACCTATAGTTGTAAATTGTATAAAAAGAACAGGTTAAAATATTTTATTTTTGTTAAAGGGATTAAAAAAATATTTAAGTCCATACCTGCACACCTTCCACTGTGATCATGGTGACTTTTTAACAACTGTAGTTTCTAGCAGTCAAGGTTCCTCCAAGCAGAATTATTCAGAAAGATACCTTTACAATACAATTGTTATTTAAAATATGGTTAATTGTTTATGGATAAGAATGTGTTGCTTAATAAATATAAACATTTGTAAAATAACTCATTTCATTGAGGGTCATATCTTGCAAATGGGGGTCTAGTCTCTTTTTTTTTTTTCTTGGTGGCAAAACTAATATTAGCATTTCCCATAAGACACATGGTACACTTAATCTATGCTGTAATCAGTATTGGGTTCAAAGGGGCATTGTTACAGATAACTATGTTTAGATTCTTAAAGGACCAGTCAACACATTAGATTTGCATAATCAACAAATGCAAGATAACAAGACAATGCAATATCACTTAGTCTGAACTTCAAATGAGTAGTAGATTTTTTTATAACAAATTTCAAAGTTATGTATATTTCCACTCCTCTTGTACCATGTGATAGCAATCAGCCAATCACAAATGCATATACGTATAGTCTGTGAATTCTTGCACATGCTCAGTAGGATCTGGTGACTCAAAAATTGTAAATATAAAAGACTGTGCACATTTTTTTTAATGGAAGTAAATTGGAAAGTTGTTTAAAATGACATGCTGTATCTGAATCATGAAAGTTTAATTTAACCTGAGTGTCCCTTTAAGCAATTATGACCAACAACATCTAGCAATTAATCTTGGAAAATGTTTAATAATCAATCTAGTTCCCTTTTCTGGTTTCTACTATGGATGTCTTGAAAATTCAGTAAAAGTGGAAAAGGTGATTTACAAGGAAAACTGTAGATTGCCTGAAGAGGAATATAGATTTAAAAAGGACATAGTTGTATTTTGGACTAAAACAGAACCCAATGTTATGATTGCTAGTAATAAATGGGTAGGTCTTTTAAATGTTTGACTGTCAAAACAAGTTTCCAAGAACTTATTGGCATTTTCATCTTCTTTCCACCCCATTTCTGTTCCATGTTACTAATCAAGGTGAACTTTATATGCACTCCACTTTTTTTGCTTCATCTAATTTTTTTTTTATGGCCTTCAATGGTTTGCATATGCATCAGATCCCACCCAACATAATAGCGAACAGTATGCATTATTGTTGCTATGATTTGTGAGCTGTTGCTAATGGATTGTGAGCTAATTAACTGCCGAAAGTGGAGTTTGATGTATTCAGGATATACTTGATAATGAAATGGCTTTGGCTATGAATCTGTTTAACCCCTTAAAAGCTGAAGATAATACTTTTTTTTTGTCCTCCACACAAATAAATCAGGACTCGTTTAACCTTTTTCAGGCTATCTGCAGGGGACATTACTTCCATTTACATACATAGGGCTCCATGTATTAAAAAGCAAGTGGACAAGCTTTTCAGCTTGAGAAGTTGTCCGCTCACCTTTGTGGCATACAGGTACCGGATCCTGTTTGTCTGCTGCCCGTATGCATCATTACATGCTCAAGTAAGTGTGTAAAGCCTGCCCCTTCTCTCACGAAACAATAGCTTCCTACATTGCGGGAAACAGGCTCGTATATGCAAACCTTCCCCGCAAGGGGTCTGAAACAGCTTGCACTCCTTAGTACATGGAGCACATAGTTGTGTACAGTTCAATATATTATATCTTGCACATCAAATAACAACTTCTAACAATATATACAAATTATATATATATATATAGATAGATAGATAGATAGATAGATAGATAGATAGATATCAGTGTAGAAAAAGGGCACTCTCAGGATTTGTTTAGACGAAAAATAATGTTTTATTTATTTAGTTGAATCACTAATGCATGGTCGACGTTTCGGCCATCAGTTGGGCCTTCATCAGGACAAGTATAATCGGAAAGACAGACATAGAAACAGATACTAAAAGCATAGATCAAATGAAAAAAAAACAAAAAGTGAGACAAACAACCTATATAACCATCACCAATACAAATAAAAACTGACTGAACAGTCAGAGAGGGGAATCATCCACAATCCAACAAAGGATACCTGAAGAACAGAGCACAAAACAACAAAGCAAAAATACAAAAAAAAAAAAAAAGGGGGCGCTATACAGAAATCACGAAAATAGCCAAGAAATTACAGAAATAATATGATCCCAACCACACAGATAGTGTGTATATATGTGCATAACTGGGCATTTGGGCAGGGTGTAAAGAGGGTAATATAAATATTGATAAATACAAATTGTGTAGACATCGAACATACTGGGAACTTGATCAAGTATAGTAAAAAGAAATAAATACAGCAATCTAAACCAGCAAGCTGGACATAGGAGCTAATGTTAGTAAGGCCACAACACCGGATGAGCAGGGAGCATGCTCCATATATACCCCACCAGATAGAACTAAAGAAGGCAGGGCGCTATAAGATCCCATGGTGTCAGAATAACACAAAATGCCATAGCTAGTAAATGCAAGAGTCACTTTAATTTAGCACGATGGGGAACTAATGAGAACAGTGTCCCACAGAGCAAAACAGCATAAGCACAAACTAGAATGAAAGAAAAAATAACACAAGTAGTAGCAGACAGAACTCCTGTGAAAAAACTTCCAAATATCTTGTGACTCAAACCTGAAACACACAACAGTATATGCAGTAAAACAAGAGGGTACAACAATGAGAGTGAGACAGATACAATACCTTGCAAATGCGGAGTGGCAAAAATCTCAGATCCAAAGAGACGAGTAGCGTTAGACCGAGAAGTACGCCTTAAATAGGGGGAGCCATAAAGGCAACCGGTACGTGATAGGGTAAGCCCAGCCAACGCCTTGCGTTGTTATGACAACCACACAGCTGTATGTGGAAAAAAATCAAAGTACACCTAACCATAGGTCATTAAAGAAACAAAAAACAGCAACCCGGCAAGTGTCGTAGAGAAACACAATATCAGCCTACATATACTGCTAATAAGATAAACAAACCTTAATAAAAAACATATTCTCAAATCCTACCGCAACATACAGAGGCATAAAAAAAGTAGATGATCTATGGATCTAGGTACAGAAGCACAAAAAAACACAAAAATGTATAAACACCATCCCCTCATGTTTATTAACACCCGAAGATATCGAAATGTTAGAAGTGTTCATAGAACTGTGAATCTGCGTGAGATGGTATTCACAGATCGGCACAAGAGGGGCTCGGCTGAGCTCATAACTCACACAGCAATAGGCAGCATTGATGCGCGCACACAACAGGCAGTTCCGACAGCATGGAACCGCTGCACATCCATGCATTAGACGACTATGCATTAGTGATTCAACTAAATAAATAAAACATTATTTTTCTTCTAAACAAATCCTGAGAGAGCCCTTCTTCTACACTGATATCTACATTCATTTTTTATAAGGATTGCACCCAGTTCGTGGCTGCTCCACCTGGTTGGAATGCTGGGCTACAGGCTATTTGACTTTATATATATATCTGATAGAGAAATAGAAGCAGCTTATTTGATTTTGAACTAACTGTGCTGTGTGAGTACAAATCTTTATGAATTCTGCAATTTAAGTGAGTTTTGTCAGTGAGAAATTCATTCTATGAGTTAGTTTTATTGAATCTAGGCTAAAAAGCTTCCATTTATTAAATTTCTGGCAGACAAGATGCACTTATAAAGAAACAAGTCCTCCAGCACTTCCAATAATAAAAGACCTTTTTAAGGCCTAGATTTGGAGTTTGGCGGTAGCCGTGAAAACCAGCGTTAGAGGCTCCTAACGCTGGTTTTAGGCTACCGCCGGTATTTGGAGTCAGTCAAAAAAGGGTCTAACGCTCACTTTTCAGCCGCAACTTTTCCATACCGCAGATCCCCTTACGTCATTTGCGTATCCTATCTTTTCAATGGGATCTTTCTAACTCCGGTATTTAGAGTTGTGTCTGAAGTGAGCGTTAGAAATCTAACGACGAAACTCCAGCCGCAGAAAAAAGTCAGAATTAAAGAGCTTTCTGGGCTAACGCCGGTTCATAAAGCTCTTAACTATTGTGCTCTAAAGTACACTAACACCCATAAACTACCTATGTACCCCTAAACCGAGGTCCCCCCACATCGCCGCCACTCGATTACATTTTTTTAACCCCTAATCTGCCGACCGCCACCTACGTTATACTTATGTACCCCTAATCTGCTGCCCCTAACACCGCCGACCCCTGTATTATATTTATTAACCCCTAACCTGCCCCCCACAACGTCGCCGCCAGCTACCTACAATAATTAACCCCTAATCTGCCGACCGCAAAGCGCCGCCACCTACATTATAGCTATGTACCCCTAATCTGCTGCCCCTAACACAGCCGACCCCTATATTATATTTATTAACCCCTAATCTGCCGCCCTCAACGTCGCCTCCACCTGCCTACACTTATTAACCCCTAATCTGCCGACCGGACCGCACCGCTATTATAATAAAGTTATTAACCCCAATCCGCCTCACTAACCCTATAATAAATAGTATTAACCCCTAATCTGCCCTCCCTAACATCGCCGACACCTAACTTCAAACATTAACCCCTAATCTGCCGACCGGAGCTCACCGCTATTCTAATAAATGTATTAACCCCTAAAGCTAAGTCTAACCCTAACACTAACACCCCCCTAAGTTAAATATAATTTAAATCTAACGAAATTAATTAACTCTTATTAAATAAATTATTCCTATTTAAAGCTAAATACTTACCTGTAAAATAAATCCTAATATAGCTACAATATAAATAATAATTATATTATAGCTATTTTAGGATTAATATTTATTTTACAGGTAACTTTGTATTTATTTTAACCAGGTACAATAGCTATTAAATAGTTAAGAACTATTTAATAGCTACCTAGTTAAAATAATTACAAAATTACCTGTAAAATAAATCCTAACCTAAGATACAATTAAACCTAACACTACACTATCAATAAATAAATTAAATAAAATACCTACAATTACCTACAATTAAACCTAACACTACACTATCAATAAATTAATTAAATACAATACCTACAAATAACTACATTGAAAAAAACTAACTAAAGTACAAAAAATAAAAAAGAACTAAGTTACAAAAAATAAAAAAATATTTACAAACATAAGAAAAATATTACAACAATTTTAAACTAATTACACCTACTCTAAGCCCCCTAATAAAATAACAAAGGCCCCCAAAATAAAAAATGTCCTACCCTATTCTAAATTACCAAAGTTTAAAGCTCTTTTACCTTACCAGCCCTGAACAGGGCCCTTTGCGGGGCATGTCCCAAGAAATTCAGCTCTTTTTCCTGTAAAAAACCACATACAATACCCCCCCCCCAACATTACAACCCACCACCCACATACCCCTAATCTAACCCAAACCCCCCTTAAATAAACCTAACACTAAGCCCCTGGAGATCTTCCTACCTTGTCTTCACCTCACTGGGTATCACACCGATCTGTCCTGGCTCTGATATCTTCATCTAAGCCCAAGCGGGGGCTAGACATCCATCAACCGACGGCTGAAGAAGTCCAGAAAAGGCTCCAAAGTCTTCATCCTATCCGGGAAGAAGAGTAGATCCGGACCGGCAACCATCTTCTTCCAAGCGGCATCTTCTATCTTCATCCGATGAGGACCGGCTCCATCTTGAAGACCTCCACTGCGGACCCATCTTCTTCCGACGACGACTTCCCGATGAATGACGGTTCCTTTATGGGACGTCATCCAAGATGGCGTCCCTCGAATTCTGATTGGCTGATAGGATTCTATCAGCCAATCGGAATTAAGGTAGGAAAATTCTGATTGGCTGATGGAATCAGCCAATCAGAATCAAGTTCAATCCGATTGGCTGATCCGATCAGCCAATCAGATTGAGCTTGCATTCTATTGGCTGATTGGAACAGCCAATAGAATGTGAGCTCAATCTGATTGGCTGATTGAATCAGCCAATCGGATTGAACTTGATTCTGATTGGCTGATTCCATCAGCCAATCAGAATTTTCCTACCTTAATTCCGATTGGCTGATAGAATCCTATCAGCCAATCGGAATTCGAGGGACGCCATCTTGGATGATGTCCCTTAAAGGAACCGTCATTCGTCGGGAAGTCGTCGTCGGAAGATGGGTCCGCGGTGGAGGTCTTCAAGATGGAGCCGGTCCTCATCGGATGAAGATAGAAGATGCCGCTTGGAAGAAGATGGTACTCTTCTTCCCGGATAGGATGAAGACTTTGGAGCCTCTTCTGAACTTCTTCAGCCGTCGGATGATGGATGTCTAGCCCCCGCTTGGGCTTAGATGAAGATATCGGAGCCAGGACAGATCGGTGTGATACCCGGTGAGGTGAAGACAAGGTAGGAAGATCTTAAGGGGCTTAGTGTTAGGTTTATTTAAGGGGGGTTTGGGTTAGATTAGGGCTATGTGGGTGGTGGGTTGTAATGTTGGGGGGGGTATTGTATGTGTTTTTTTACAGGCAAAAGAGCTGAACTTCTTGGGGCATGCCCCGCAAAGGGCGCTGTTCAGGGCTGGTAAGGTAAAAGAGCTTTGAACTTTAGTAATTTAGAATAGGGTAGGGCATTTTTTTATTTTGGGGGGCTTTGTTATTTTATTAGGGGGCTTAGAGTAGGTGTAATTAGTTTAAAATTGTTGTAATATTTTTCTAATGTTTGTAAATATTTTTTTATTTTTTGTAACTTAGTTCTTTTTTATTTTTTGTACTTTAGTTAGTTTATTTCATTGTATTTATTTGTAGGAATTGTATTTAATTTATTTATTGATAGTGTAGTGTTAGGTTTAATTGTAGATAATTATAGGTATTTTATTTAATTTATTTATTGATAGTGTAGTGTTAGGTTTAATTGTAACTTAGGTTAGGATTTATTTTACAGGTAAATTTGTAATTATTTTAACTATTTTAGCTATTAAATAGTTCTTAACTATTTAATAGCTATTGCACCTGGTTAAAATAAATACAAAGTTACCTGTAAATAAATATTAATCCTAAAATAGCTATAATATCATTACAATTTATATTGTAGCTATATTAGGATTTATTTTACAGGTAAGTATTTAGCTTTAAATAGGAATAATTTATTTAAGAAGAGTTAATTAATTTTGTTAGATTAAAATTATATTTAATTTAGGGGGGTGTTAGTGTTAGGGTTAGACTTAGCTTTAGGGGTTAATACATTTATTAGAATAGTGGTGAGCTCCAGACGGTAGATTAGGGGTCAATAATTGAAGTTAGGTGTCGGCGATGTTAGGGAGGGCAGATTAGGGGTTAATACTATTTATTATAGGGTTAGTGAGGAGGATTAGGGGTTAATAACTTTATAATAATAGCGGTGCGGTCCGCTCGGCAGATTAGGGGTTAATAAGTGTAGGCAGGTGGAGTCGACGTTGTGGGGGGCAGATTAGGGGTTAATAAATATAATATAGGGGTCGGCGGTGTTAGGGGCAGCAGATTAGGGGTACATAGGGATAATGTAAGTAGCAGCGGTTTACGGAGCGGCAGATTAGGGGTTAAAAATAATAAACAGGGGTCAGCGATAGCGGGGGCGGCAGAATAGGGGTTAATAAGTGTAAGGTTAGGGGTGTTTAGACTCGGGGTACATGTTAGAGTGTTAGGTGCAGACGTAGGAAGTGTTTCCCCATAGGAAACAATGGGGCTGCGTTAGGAGCTGAACGCAGCTTTTTTGCAGGTGTTAGGCTTTTTTTCAGCTCAAACAGCCCCATTGTTTCCTATGGGGGAATCGTGCATGAGCACGTTTTTGAGGCTGGCCGCGTCCGTAAGCAACTCTGGTATCGAGAGTTGAAGTTGCGTTAAATATGCTCTACGCTCCTTTTTTGGAGCCTAACGCAGCCATTCTGTGGACTCTCAATACCAGAGTTATTTTAAAGGTGCGGCCAGAAAAAAGCCAGCGTTAGATACGCGGGTCGTTACCGACAAAACTCTAAATCTAGCCGTAAGAGTTTTGCGGTAAGAGCTGCTCAGTGCTAACTTGCAAGTTATTTCACCGCTCACCTCCCTATAGCGCTGCTATTACCAGGTTTACAAAAACCCGGCATTGGCAGGCAATATTGCAGCATAAAGCAAAATTGAGCTCCATACCGCACTCCAATACCAGTGCTGCTGTGAGCTGGTTTTACGTGCTCGTGCACAATTTCCCCATAGACATCAATAGGGAGAGCCGGCTAAAAAAAAGCCTTACACCTGCAATAAAGGAGCATAAAGCTCCGTAACACAGCCTCATTGATTCCTATGGGGAAAGAAAATTTATGTTTACACCTAACACCCTAACATAAACCCAGAGTCGAAACACCTCTAATCCGCTGCCCCCAACATCACCACCACATACATTACACTTATTAACCCCTAATCTGCCACCCCCAACATCGCCAACACCTACATTACACTTATTAACCCCTAATCTGCCGCCCCCAACATCGCCGCCACCTACCTACACTTATTAACCCATAATCTGCTGCCCCAATGTCGTCGCTACCTACCTACACTTATTAATCCCTAATCTGCCACCCCAATATTGCCGCCACCTACCTACACTTATTAACCCCTAATCTGCCGCCCCGACATTGCCACCACCTACCTACACTTATTAACCCCTAATCTGCTGCCCTCAATGTCGCTGCCACCTACATTACACTTATTACACTTATTACTAATCTGCTGCCCCCAATGTCGCCACCACCTACATTACACTGATTGGAACAGCCAATAGAATGCAAGCTCAATCCTATTGACTGATTGGATCAGCCAATAGGATTTTTCACCTTTAATTCCGATTGGCTGATAGAATTCTATCAGCCAATCAGAATTCAAAGGACGCCATCTTGGATGATGTCACTTAAAGGAACCTTCATTCAAGAAGAGCCGTGGAAAGAAGAGGATGGTCCGCGCCGGATGTCTTGAAGATGGAGCCGCTCCGCGCCGGATGGATGAAGATAGAAGATGCAGTCTGGATGAAAACTTCTGCCCGTATGGAGGACCACTTCTTGCCGCATGGATGAAGACTTCTCCCGGCTTCGTTGAGGACTTCTTGCCGCTTGGATGAAGACTTCTCCCAGCTTCGTTGATGGTGGATGTCGGGTCTTCAAAAACTGTAAGTGGATCTTCGGGGGTTAGTGTTTTTTAAGGGTTTATTGGGTGGGTTTTATTTTTAGGTTAGGGTTTGGGCGGAAAAATAGCTAAATGCCCTTTTAAGGGAAATGCCCATACAAATACCCTTTTCAGGGCAATGGGGAGCATAGGTTTTTTTAATTAGGATTTTATTTGGGGGGTATGGTTGTGTAGGTGGTGGGTTTTACTGTTGGGGGGTTGTTTGTATTTTTTTTACAGGTAAAAGAGCTGATTTCTTTGGGGCAATGCCCCCCAAAAGGCCTTTTTAAAGACCATTGGCAGTTTAGATTAGGCTAGGGTATTTTATTTTGGAGGGACCTTTTTTATTTTGATAGGGCTATTAGATTAGGTTTAATTAGTTTAAATCTTTGATAATTACTGTGTTTTGTTTTTTTTTGTAATTTAGTTAATTGTATTTAATAAATTTAATTTATTTAATTGTAGTGTAAAGTTAGGTGTTAGTGTAACTCAGGTTAGGTTTAATTTTACAGGTATATTTGAATTTATTTTAGCTAGGTAGTTAGTGAATAGTTAATAACTATTTACTAACTAGTCTACCTAGTTAAAATAAATACAAACTTACCTGTGAAATAAAATTAAAACCTAAGATAGATACAATGTAACTCATTTTATTTCACAGGCATTTCTTTTTAAATAGGAATTATTTAGTTATTAATAGTAGGTTTTATTTAGGTTTATTTTAATTACATTAAAGTTAGTGGGTGTTAGGGTTAGGTTTAGGGGTTAATAGCTTTAGTATAGTGGCGGCGACATTGGGGGTCGCAGATTAGGGGTTAATAAGTGTAGGTAATTGACGGCGACATTGGGGGTGGCAGATTAGGGATTAATAAATGTAGGTAGGTGGCAGCGATGTTAGGGGCAGCAGATTAGGGGTTAATAAGTGTAGGTAGGTGGCGACGATGTTGGGGACGGCAGATTAGGGGTTAATAAGTATAATGTAGGTGTCGGCGGTATCGGGGACGGCAGATATTAGTGGAGGCGATGTCTGGAGCAGCAGATTAGGGGTTAATAATTTTATTTTAGTGTTTGCGATGCGGGACTGCCAAGGTTTAGGGGTTAATAGGTAGTTTATGGGTGTTAGTGTACTTTGTAACACTTTAGTTATGAGTCTTATGCTACAGATTTGTAACGTAAAACTCATAACTACTGACTTTCAGTTTACAGTATGGATCTTAACGGTATTGGCTGTACCGCTCACTTTTTGGCCTCCCAGGCAGACTCGTAATACCGGCGCAAAGGAAGTCCCATTGAAAAAAGACTTTTTGAAAGCTGCGGTAGTTACGTTGCGTTACGGCCAAAAAAATGTGCGGTACAGCTAAACCTGCAAGACTTGTAATACCTGCGATAGTGAAAAAGAGCCATAACGATGCTTTTTCACTCATACTGCAAAACTCGTAATCTAGCCATTTATTAATATTACAACATGGGTCAACAAATATCTGCAACAGTTTGGGCCTAGCTCGGCCCTCCCTCATGCATACCAGATCTTAACATTACCTGCCTTTAAATAGGCTTATGCACACCTGTGTCACGCAGAAATTCTATGCTTTAGCTCCACCTAGTGTTTACTTATATTACTACATCATAAATGCACTTTTTACATTCAGAGATTAAAGCATAACCATGTGAATTAAAGGGACAGTCAAGTACAAAAAAAACTTTCATGTTTCAAATAAGGCATGTAATTTTAAACAACTTTTATCACCAATTTTGCTTTGTTCTCTTGGTATTCTTAGTTGAAAGCTAAACCTAGCCCTTGAAGGCCGCCTCTAATCCCATGCTTTTGTATTTGCTTTTCACAACTGGGGAGAGCTAGTTCCTGTAGGCCATATAGATAACATTGTGAGCACGCCCATGAATTGTGGCGGCAGACACTGCACTAATTGGCTAAAATGAAAGTCAATAGATAATAAATAAAATGTCATCTGATCAGGGGGCTATCAGAAGATGCTTAGATACAAGGTAATCACAGAGGTAAAAAGTATATTAATATAACCGCGGTGGCTGTGCAAAACTGGGTAATGGGTAATAAAAGGATTATCTATCTTTTAAAACAACAAAAATTCTGGTGTTTACTGTCCCTTTAAAATACATTCAACTATTTAGTTAAATAAATAAAATTGACACATTTCCTATTTACATACATCATGGTATTTGCAAAGTATCAGAATCAGTCTCCAGCCCTCCTGTTACTAAAACACTGAGCAGTTAAATTCATGGTTTAACCCCTTACGGTACATTATATCTGATCAGGGGGCTATCAGAAGATGCTTAGATACAAGGTAATCACAGAGGTAAAAAGTATATTAATATAACCGTGGTGGCTGTGCAAAACTGGGTAATGGGTAATAAAAGGATTATCTATCTTTTAAAACAACAAAAATTCTGGTGTTGACTGTCCCTTTAAAATACATTCATCTATTTAGTTAAATAAATAAAATTGACACATTTCCTATTTACATACATCATGGTATTTGCAAAGTATCAGAATCAGTCTCCAGCCCTCCTGTTACTAAAACACTGAGCAGTTAAATTCATGGTTTAACCCCTTACGGTACATTATATCTAGGTGGTAGATCTAATACATCTCCCTTTTATTGAGAATGGCAGTTCTATCACCCCCTCTCCTGGGTATTTTTATTTCCTCTATTATTTGAAATCTTAATTGACTGATGTTATGTCCCTTTTCCAAAAAATGACCTGCTACTGGAGAATCTTTTTTCTTGCAACGTATGTTTGACTTGTGTTCTGTAATGCGGTCTCTTATCTGCCTGGTCGTTTGACCTAAATAAAAAAGGGAACACAGGTACTTTATAATATAGATTGCAAAAACAGACCTGCAGGTGAAAAATCCTGGAATTGAAAACTTTTTTCCAGTGTGTGGGTGAAAAATGTTTTCCCCTTTAATCATCAAGTTGCACTTGCAACAACCCAGGCATGGAAAACATTAATTCCTGGGTGCATCAATTGCTATCTGTTTTAGTTGTCTACCACCCCACATGTCTGCTCTTACTAGATCATCCCTAGTGTTTTGCTCCTCCTATATGGTGGCATTGGAAAATTACCAAATTCTTTTATTTCAGGATTATATGTTTTTAATATATGCCAATGTTTTCTCAAGATTTTGCTTACTTGATAATTCCTTGTATTACAGTTAGATACAAAAAACATTCTTTCTTTCTTTTTCTTTTTATCCATCTGCAATTTTGCCACTTCAAGTGGTTTACTAATGGACTGTAATTGTGTTTGGATAAGAGGTTCTGGATAACCTCTTTGTATAAATGTCTTGCACATTTCTTTAAGGAGGGTGTCATATACACTTTCTTCGCTTACAATCCTCTGAACCCTTAGAATCTGGCTCTTAGAGGTCGCTCTTAGTGTTGATGGTGGATGGAAGCTGTCAAACGTTAACATATTGTTTTTATCAGTGGACTTTATATAAATGTCTGTAAGTATTCATCCACTTTAGTGTCTAAAAACTGGACATATTTCTCAGTGTGTAAGTGTGAATTTGATGCCATTAACTGATATATTCAAATCAGCTACAAACTTTTTTAGGGATCCATTCCAATGTCGCCATACCATATGCCAAACACATCATCGATAAATCTCCACCAGGTGGCACCATCCTGTTGAAATAGTATGTTCTCACAAAGGTCTCCTCAAAATTATCCATGAATATTGTTGGCATAGGCTGGGGCGACATTGGATTCTCAGATGCACTGTCAGGAACCTATTCACCTGACATTAAGGGAATCACAGATATCATTGCACAAGTAGGTGCCTACTTGCATTATTCTACACAGCTAAGGCACCAATCGCAGATTAATAAATGGAGTGCATATTATTTATTTTCATCAATTCAATATAAGCACAATTTCTATTAGCTCTCAGCCACTGTATTAAAAAATTGTACCTTCTTTATTGTGTGTGTGTGTGTGTGTGTGTGGGGGGGGGGGGGGGGTTATAGATCTTTCAATTTTTACCAATAAATGCTTTGGACCTAACTAGCACTGCAGAATCTGTTGGCACTCGATAATAAAAATAATATTTATAATAATAACATACAAATAAAGCATTATTTTATTGGGGAATACATTTTCCTAAATTCAAGAGTAAATCCAGGGGCACATATTGACACAAAATTCACAGCAAATTGTCTCTGATTGTTTTCAGAAAAAAATCTTAAATGTTCAGAAAATTAGCAAATTTTGCCAACATTCATGTTTCCTACCCAATAATGATTCAAATATCTACAAAAATTCAAGAAAATACTACACCGTTTAATAGCCATGAAGGTTAAAATAAAACTATATGGAATATAATGCTACAAAACATTAAGAACATTTCAACTTAAAGGATGCTTTCAATTTTTTATAACATAAGTATATTTTTCCCCCAAGAATCTCTTTATTTTAAATTGCTATATTTGGTAAGTTGTAGCAGGAACTGCTCTATTTTCTTTGTTATCTGCAAAGGTTGGGAGATACATGATCCGCTCTTAATGTTTTGCCTCAATAGGGAGTAACCATTGCTCACATCACTATGTTGTTTAGAACTGTTTATTTTCTGCTTCTATCATTTTTAATAAGGCCACAACTTTATAGGTTAGGTAATATATATCCTTTCAGCAGAAATTTGCTTAAGAAAAAAAGGACAACAATACTGTGGATAGCCATTAAATAATGTTTAAGTCAACCTTTTTTATGTTAAAAGGTATTTTATTGCCGCTTTGATGGTAGTTGTGCAGATGACATGCAGTTTCGCATTACATTACAATTCTATAACAGACAGCAGAACAAGGGATCACGTAATATTATAGTTTTTTTTCTGGTACTTACAGGTCAGCACCTCAAAGATTCTGCACACCGTCTAAAATGTATCTATTCTAATAACCTTAAACAGAACTAAAGAAATGACTTCAAAAGCTTGCCTTTTTTATCTCATTGTACTACAAAAATGTTGCAGGAGCAACATTATAAAAAGAATATTCTAAAGGACTTCACATCAGTGGCGACTCTAGGAACAATATATAAGGGGGGGGGGGGCACATAAGATACCACAGTCAAAACTGGGGGGGGGGGCACTAATAATTTTCACCACTAAATTATACCACTGAAAAAAACCTAAATATATATATATATATATATATAATATATATATATATATATATATATATATATATATATAAATAAGATTCCAAAATACCAGTGTAATGCTGTATGCAATGATACCTTTTTATAATTGTATTAACCTAATACTAAAAAGACAAGCTTTCGAGAGTTTTCCTTTCTCCCTCAGGTATTGTTTCAGACCAGAGAAAGAGAGGAAAACTCTCAAAAGCTTTTCTTTATAGTTTAAAGCAATTTCAGCAAACACCAGGGCTCTATAAATCAGGGTTCTTCAAACTTTTTTTCCCCAAGACCCAGTGCCATGATACCACATACCTTTGTGACCCTATTTTTGTGTTTGGTCTGAAAACACACACAAACACCCTTTTACAACACACATACCACACCTCACCATCACACTACACAGACACACACCATACTCACCCTCATTCTACACACACACCACACACTTTAATACAGCACACACACCACACATTTAATACAGCACACACACCACACACTCACCCTCATCCTACACGCACACAATCATACAACACACAACCTCATACTACACACACATACAACACAAACACACCACTCACCCTCATACACACCACACACCACACACACCACTCCCCCTCATACAACACACACAACACTCCCCCTCATACAACACACACCACTCACCCTCATACAACACACACCACTCACCCTCATACAACACACACCACTCACCCTCTTACAACATACACACACCATACTCATACAACACATACCACACTCACCCTCATACAACATTTACACCACTCTCACCCTCATAACACACACACACACCACACTCATACAAAACACACACACCCTCATACTACACACACCACACATACCCTCATACTACACACACACCACACACTCACCCTTATACAACATAGACACAATCACCCTCATACAACACACACACA
Source organism: Bombina bombina (assembly GCF_027579735.1). Lineage (NCBI taxonomy): Eukaryota > Metazoa > Chordata > Amphibia > Anura > Bombinatoridae > Bombina > Bombina bombina. Next base: position 122,061,691 of record NC_069499.1, read on the forward strand.
CACCACACACTCACCCTCATACAACACACATACCTCAGCACACACACTCTCATTCAACACACACAGCAGTGCAACTGTAGCAGATTCTTGTAAAAATACAGTATGCCCCCTACCATTTATGCCTTTAAAAACCACCTCTCTGCAATATACAATGTGAAGCAGCACATAGTGAAACCAGGGCAGCATTTCACTATTATAGTAAGACCTACAGCTGTATTACATAAACCACCCAGGTATATACCCTGCCATACCCGCAACTTCCCTAAAGGTATATAGGTATATAAATATATATATATATATATATATATTATATATATTGTATCAGCACCCCTAGTTTAATAAATTACACAGTTCTATATACTGAGATAAAATATTGTGTGTCCTATATAGGAACACACTTCCCAGTATAGTGCACAGATAAGGGTATTGATTTAATATTTCAAAACAAGAGAAAATATAGACCCTATTTGTCCAGCACCCAACTATGGCCTCGCTTCCATTGAGTCGTGATTCAGTTTGCGTGCACTCGCAAACCGATAAATATGCTGTCGGAAGCAATATCGTTTATCGACTGTTTCCAATGGCGCGTTATACCTCGATATCAGCAGCCGGACTTCGGCTGCCGAAAAGATCTTCGCGTCCCATAGAAAGTAATAGAAGCCGTTAATCGATAAATTATACCAGGTTTCCAATGAAAGCGCTAACCGTTAATACATTGTCGGAGGCTGTCGATACATTGAGATATATTACCCCCAGCTCAATTAGGTGTAAAAGAGGAAAATTGTGCTTTTTGAGACCTATTTTCTATTGAAATTATAAAACTTGCAAATAATGCAAGTGTTTTAATGTAGAAATAAATTGTTATAAGTAATATTTATTGTTGTCTCATGTATAGAAATAGTTGAACTTATATTCTAATAGAAATATCAGTATATATTTAAATATAATAATATATGCAAGAACATATCTACAGAATGCAAACTAGACCTATGCCTAGGGCAGCAAGAAATATTACTTATATTTATGAAGTGTTAAATATAATTATATTATAAAATAGTATTTGATTATTAAAAATATGGATAAGTGTTTTTTTATTTTTCTTGAGAGGCGATCACAGGTAAGAAGCACGGATGTTAAACGTAAATTCTATAGCGTAAGGTCGGGTTACCTTAGCAACTAATTGATTTTCAAGAAATCCGACATCAGATGGAAGCGTTAACACAATGTTAACTTACAGCTACACGAAAAGAGCGACTGCGCGCAACACGCTAATCTTTTCAATGGAAACCTGGTACTAAAATGCAGCCGTAAATTACTTTTAGCTGTCGGCCGCTTCGGTAGCTTACGGATCCATTTTTAACGACTCAATGGAAGCGAGGCCTCTGTCAGGAAAAATAATAATTATTTTAGACAAAGAGAGATATTTGAGTCAATAATTAACATACTATGTAGACATGCGTGATTTCAGAATTTTTATACATCATTTGTAGCATTACAGCAAATCAGAAGCATGACCCCCAAATATTAAGCACAGAGTCCACAACCCGGGTTGTTAATAGAAATTAGTAAGTTAGTCCGTTAATCTACCGGTATTGGATAAATTTAAATGTCTTCATATGACATATTTGTAATCCCAAACTTTTTAGAAATCAACGTTAATGCAGGAGCCGCACCAAGTCAGCAGTATTAACACAGCAGGTGTAACTTGTATCTTCGCACATACCACATTTAAACTCGCTGTGACAGCTCTGTGTTGCGTGTGGAGATAAAATAAACAAGTACCTGCTTCCTCTGTGTTTGGATAGTTACATATCACGGTGCCATATCTACCTGCTCGTTGCTTCCAATTGTTTCGATACAGACCGGGTTTGGATTCATCACTTTTGCTTTCTCCTCCGCAGTTTTTCAGGCTCTTTCAGTGCATCCGCACGCCTTAACCTTCAGCGGAAGTATGATTCTCTTGGGAAATCAGCTGTTGGACGGTGCTCAGCTGTTGCACCGCTCCAAACAAACAAACAAGCAGCTACGCGCGTTTCACCCGGGTTCCATTCGGGCTTCTTCCGGCTGTTTAAATGTGGTATGAAAGTTGCCATTTTTCTGCTGGAAGTGATAAAGTTACAAAATAGCATTGGAGAGTGCGAAGATACAAGTTACACCTTGTATCTGAAATCACGCATGTCTACATAGTATGTTAATTATTGACTCAAATATCTCTCTTTGTCTAAAATAATTATTATTTTTCCTGACATAGTTGGGTGCTGGACAAATAGGGTCTATATTTTCTCTTGTTTTGAAATATATATATATATATATATATATATATATATATATATTAATATTGAGATATAAAGATATATATATATATAGATATATAGATATAGATATTAATACAACAACATTTTAAATTAGGGGGAGATAAAAGGTGAGTTTAAAATCCTCCACTACCCACAAAATATAGAAAAAATAACTCATTGTGTAGTTCATTAACAAATCTAGACAGGCCCAGAGGCTTGTTTTCCCACATAAAACATCTGAATTACATTGTTTCCAATGCAGCAAAGGATTCTGGGTAAGATATGCAAATTAAGTACACAATGACACACCTTTTTACTTTAGTCTTCTTTTCAGCAGGTTCCCTTTACGCCAAAGTATCGCTGATCACACAGCTTATAAACTTAGCTAGGGTTAGTGCAGTGATTCATAACTATCCCAGGACAGACTGTTTCGTGGTTTTTGCCACTTATCAGCTGGGAGAAGGTTAGAATCACTGCTGGGTGAAGTTGATTCCAGGCAGAATACAACAACATTTTAAATTAGGGGGAGTTAAAAGGCGAGTTTAAAATCCTCCACTACGCACAAAATATAGGAAAAATAACTCATTGTGTAGTTCATTAACAAATCTAGACAGGCCCAGAGGCTTCTTTTCCCACAGAAAACCTCTGAATTACATTGTTTCCAATGCAGCAAAGGATTCTGGGTAAGATATGCAAATTAAGTACACAATGACACACCTTTTTACTTCAGTCTGCTTTTCAGCAGGTTCCCTTTACGCCAAAGTATCGCTGATCACACAGCTTATAAACTTAGCTAGGGTTAGTGCAGTGATTCATAACCATCCCAGGACAGACTGTTTCGTGGTTTTTGCCACTCATCTTCTGGAAGAAGGTTAGAATCACTGCTGGGTGAAGTTGATTCCAGGCAGAATACAACAACATTTTAAATTAGGGGGAGATAAAAGGCGAGTTTAAAATCCTCCACTACGCACAAAATATAGAAAAAATAACTCATTGTGTAGTTCATTAACAAATCTAGACAGACCCAGAGGCTTGTTTTCCCACAGAAAACCTCTGAATTACATTGTTTCCAAGCTGTGTGAACAGCGATACTTTGGCGTAAAGGGAACCTGCTGAAAAGCAGACTGAAGTAAAAAGGTGTGTCATTGTGTACTTAATTTGCATATTTTACCCAGAATCCTTTGCTGCATTGGAAACAATGTAATTCAGAGGTTTTCTGTGGAAAAACAAGCCTCTGGGCCTGTCTAGATTTGTTAATGAACTACACAATGAGTTATTTTTTGTATATATATATTAATATATATAGATATATATATATATATATATTAATATATATATATATATATATATATATATATATATATATATATATATATATATATATATATATATATATATATATATAAATAATGGTTTAATCCTGTATATTGTTTTATTTTCCTGTATATTTTTAATATTTATTTTATTTTTGCAAATAAACAAAAATTAGCTGAAATTTTTTTTATGCAACAAAAAATTCTGAAAGGACCGCAGTTGGCATTTCAATTGGTGGGCAATTGGTATTGCTGGTGTTACAAGCTGTATGGGTTTCCTCTGAAGTACTCCGTTACAGTGCATGGGCTACTGGGGACTGGGTATACTTGTCTCCTGGGCTAAAAGCTGTCAGTCTTCCCCCCACTGTACACGGCACCAGTCTATTTATCTGACAGTTTTTTAAATATATTTTCAAAGGTATTCCTTACCTTAACTCACAAACAAACAACCCCTCCTTAGGGGACTTGAGGCTGCTTTGTGCAACTGCAAACGGTGCAACTACAAAGCCCCCTGGGCCCTTATCCCCTGGCCATGCATCTGTCCACCCCTAGACCACTGCTGCGACTCAGCAGCTGCCCTGAGTGCCCTCATACATCATCTACAAAGTACCGGTTGTACCGGCTGGGCGGAGACTGGGTCGGGTGTCACTCACGGGCTCAGCTGAGCTCATTTCACTTTGTGTGTCAGCCTGTCAGGAGTCATCATACGGCGGCATTCAGTCATCAAGGACCATCAATGCCCCCCCCCCCTTGCCCCCCTGTAGCGACGCCACTGCTTCACATACAGATGGGTAAAAACTAAAATAGCTAAATGTTTAGCTTTCTCTGTTTAAAAAAAGCAATTGAATATTCACATGTATGAAATAAATTGTAAATGTTTTATGCATTATGCTTTAACAAAACTTTTTTTGTGTGTTTACATTTTAATAATCTAAGATTGCTAGGTTAAAAGAAAGTTTAGATTAAAATATTATTTAGAATAATACATTGGTGATTGTTTCCTGTATCTGATTCATAAAAACTCAACAGATATACATATATTAGGCTCTATCAGTTCTTATACATTTATTACTCTTCTATCACGTACTCATTTGGTGGTTTAATACTAGGAAGGGGTCAAATATCATGGGTTCTCCCGCAGGACAATGATCCGAAGCACATCCAAAAATATGGCTGTTAAGAACAAAATAGATTCTAATAGACTGACCAGTAATGATCTCAATCTATTTGAAAATCTGTGGAAGGAGCTTAAATCTTACATACATTTTGAAAAGGAATACTGCAGACATTCAAGAGCTTGAACAAATTGCAATTGGAGCAGCAAACAGGTCCAAAAAGCTTATAAATGACTACATTTTGTTTCCAAGGGTTGTGTAACCAAACACTAGGGAAGGATGCCTTAATGCTGTCTAGGTTCTTTTTTATGTTTGCTCTGTGAAACCACTACATGTCAGTTGAGAAGATATGTTATTATGTTGAATACCTTAGGACATCCTATTAATATTTTTAATAATACAAAGTAGGTACATTTCCAATTATTTCTGAAAATATTGTACATGATGTACGAAACATTTAAGTGTGCCAATATTGTTGGTAAAAAGTGTAAATGAAAGCAATGTTCAATAAGGGTGTCCAGAGAACAAGTCAGAAGAGTAACCAGTTACCAGGCAGTGTTAAACCAGAGATGATATTCAAAGTCCTGGTAGGGTTCAGAATGTTGTGAACAAACAGAGATATGTCTACTAGTCTAGGATGAAGACCAACTAATCTAAAACAAGTTTTTGGTCAGACCTGATTAAGTAGGTACAACCTCAATTCCGAAAAAGTTAGGACAGTATGGAAAATGCAAAAAACAAAAAGAGTCATTTGAAAATTCAATTCACCCAATACTTACAAGAAAGAGAAGGGTACTAATGGCACTACTTAGGATACAAATAAGGAAGTCTATGAATAAGGCAGAACAGCCAAAATGTGTCAGACTGGCCTGTTTGTGACATATATATGTTTTACCAACTTTTTTACTGCATGTGAGCTATTAAGATTTTAAATATGTTTGAATAAAGGAACTTTTATTTTTAAGCAGTATCCTCCATTTCTTGATTTACGTCCGGCCTAGGAGAGGGCCGGTGTTTACTGCACAAGGGCATCACAGCCCACCCGTTAGAGCTCCGGGAAGGAAGGCACTTACACAGCTGCCAGGATCGGTGTACCATACAGGAGAGACGGATCAACGCCAGCCCGTACAGTCTACCCTCTGATTGGTCGCATACAATCATGTGCTTCATGACGTCAGACGCCATCGGAGGATCTCTGAGCCACGGAAGAGTGGAGAAATTGTGTACCCGAATGGCCGGAATGTTTGTAGCAACTGGGGTAAGACGGAGAGCGGGCAGAGCAGGTGAAGGTGAGACATCTCTGTTTTTCTTTTCAGATGCCGTTAGCAGCTAGGATACTAAGAACCACGAAGTACCCACCCAGACTTCAATTCAAATAAGGAACGCCTGTAACTATGGGCTGGTGTCTGTTTATTAATATCCTGTATATCAGACTGCAGACCAGGACAGATAGTGGGCTAGGGTGCTTTGTACTGGGTTAGGACAAGCTAGAAAGAATCAGTACAAAACTGATAATGGTGTACACTTGTGAAGCACTCACTTTCCTAACTTGCTATTAAATTAAAAAGCAAAGGTAATGGCTAGCAGAATTGCGCTTAGTTAAAATAAAACCTTTATAGGATATTTAAAATATAATGAAATCTACTCACACACACACAACTTAAAAACACAAAGGAGTTAACCTGGTTATAAATAATGGTACTAGTTAAGTGGTAGAACAGTAATTACAATGTTTATCTATCCTAACCTAGGATGTTGGTATTAATCCATAGCTAGGGGATATACATGTGATTGTAATAGAAACTTTATTGAAGTGTACTGGCATTAATTGGAGATATCAACAGTTGTTTTCACAATTGGATAACACTCACTATGTCAAGAAATTCATAATTAGTAATGTAGGGTGTATAGAAGGATACACGGATTATAGATCAGCTTCTCTATTGGAAAGGTATCTGTACTGGACAAGCTGTTCTTATGTGTCAGAAGCACAGTATAATTGAAATTGTGTATATCTCTATTCTTATAAACATCTAGGAGAATATTATTAAGTTAATTTATCTGAAAGGTATTCTATAAGTATATATGTTGAACATCAGCTTATAATATTAACATCAGGGTATATTGATTTACTAGATATACTTTAGTTGCTTGTGGTTATAGATAATAAAAAATTATAGCGTTGTGAGATAGTTAAAGTAGTTTATAAAGATCATTCATATAACCACTGCTTAAGCTTGAATAATGGAGTTGATATCTGTAACTCGGTCGCTGATTAGAGCTTTCTCAGCTAAGTGAGTGTCTAATAATATGCCAATGAATTATGAAGCAGTAATACTTATTAAACTTGTGCTATATATTGCAATAATAATATTTGTTAAACTGTTTAATCACTAGCGCCTAGGACACGCACCAATATCCACAGCATGTCTAAGACTGGTATGTAGATTTAATTCCATTATTGGATAAGTAAAAATATGCTGCACTGGGGCAGAGCTAACAGCCAGGTGACTTACCCCTAAGGCGACTACCGCTGCCAACCCCAAGTCACAGAGCAGCTCAGGAGAGCATCTTGAGAGGCTGGGCACATTTGGGCTGTCACGCTGCGGGGATCGCTAGAGAAAGCTGGCGGACACCATTTGGCGCGAAGAGCCGCCATCTTTGCTTCCTCCCGGCTACTTCCTCACGGAGCGTTGCGCTCACAGCTTCTTAGAGACAGAGCCCTGCTGTGAGTACTGACTTCCTAAATCCGGTAAGAGATTTTACCTCTACCCTGTCTATTCGTGGCCAGGGGTTTGTCCTAGAAGTGGTCCCATCACACAAGTCCTTCACATCACGACAGGAGTAATAGTGGGCCGCTGTAACTACTTGCATATACTGGTGAATAACTGATATACATCCCATCGGCTGTCTCATAGTCACTAACAAAGAGCTGTGCTTCACTCCACTTTTGGGACACAGACCCCAAGCCTGGGCTACTAAATTTACGAGGTATTTACTAAACACATTATGAAGGAGTTATAAGAGACCTGCCTATATTAGCTTGCAAGGCACCTAGTTCAGACTTCTTCAAGATATTTACATCCTACCTGCTTTGATACCACCAGTGGATCTATGAACTCCATCTGTTAGAGTAAATAACAAGGGGCTTCCTATCTTGTCCTCTAAGCAGCTCTTGCATCCACTTATCCCCCCCAAGGAAAATATTAGAGACAGCACCTATCCCTTAGGACTGTATTACTACCCTTTGAGGGGCGGCCCTCTCTCAGCAGATACACCTATACAGCATATGCTTAGTGGGACTATAAAACCTGTATTGCTGCAACAGCCTATTTCAATACTGTGTGAAACCACTGCTGCTGCGTCAGCCTGTGTACCTTTGGGCTTTCAGTCCAAAGTGGAGTGTTATTCTATTTAAATATTTGTCTAACCATTGCTTTTACCTACAGGTCCTACCCACAGCAATAATTCTTAGTGTACTACTGGCCTCTGCAAAATAAGTACAGCTTAGTGTAAGAGTGTGACTAGGTATTAGATCATTACAGAGCCTCACCCTAGAGTTCATTTCCAAGTAACTGCACGCTAACAGGGTCACATCTCAAGGGCCCTAGTGGGAAGTCTCATTGGATTGGTATTTACCGTATAGCTGGATTATTTTTCTAACCTTCTTGCCATTGTGTGTTTGCCTTTCCCTCACCTCCCCGCTCCCACTCAGCTTGTCTGTGTGGGTCACATCCACTCTCCCGTCCCCTTCCTTCGGGTCGTATCCCCATCATCCCTGAGGTGAGGGTTCAGGGTTGACTTACTGTTTGTCAGTGTTAGGTTATAACATGTGAGCCTTTTATTCTATCTGGCGTTCAGCCCCGCTTAATTTAGAGTAATGTATACCTTTTTTATGTGATATTACTCACTAACCCACTTTCTTTGCAGCAGAACAGTACAGTCTCTAGTAACTCTATCCTAGGCTTACTGGGATTAGGGTACTTCGACTACATAAAGCCCTAACAATATGCCACACTTGGGTAGGAAGCCCCCTAAATCAGCTTCAAAAACCAAGAAGACAGTATACGACCACTTCTCACAACGACCCAAGAGCCCAGTCATGGATCCACAAGGAGAGCTCAGTGATCATGATACACAGGACGAAGAGTCCCAATCAAGTATCCAATCAGCGTCAGCCTCACAACACTTCATCACTGAGAAATCATTAAAGAAGCTGCTGGCCTCGCAGACTAAATTCATCACACAGGAAATCCAGCGAAGCTCTGCGGAGCTTAAAAAAGAGATCTCAGAAGTCGGGGAGAGAGTAGATGCTCTAGAAAGGAAACAAGATTACTTGGTGGTGGATCAATCCAATCTCTTAGCCTACTCTGAATGTCTGGCTGACCAAATCTCTCAATTGGAACTTAAAGTGGCAGATGTGGAGGACAGATCCAGGCGCAATAATATCAGATTTCGAGGTATCCCGGAAACAGTTGCGCCATCCGATCTACAAGACTTCTTGAAGGAACTGTTTCTCCAGTTGATAGGTAGTCCAGAGGGTTTGACTGCCACCATGGAACGGGCACACAGAGCACTCCGTGCTAGAAATGTGGCACAAGATAAACCGCGAGATGTAATAGTTTGCTTTCACAGCTTCATATACAAGGATAGGCTGATGCAGGCAGCCTTCAATAAACCATCTCTGAGCGAGAAATTTAAAGATATACAGCTTCTTCCTGACCTCTCTGCTTATACTCTACAACAGAGACGCCACTATCAATCTGTCACCACCACTCTCAGGAAAAATAACATCAAATATAGATGGGGTTTCCCAACTCGCCTTATTATCTCCAAAGACAATCAAACCTTTGTTGCTACAACTCTAGCCCAAAGCCTAACTCTCCTCTCTAACTGTGGGCTCAGACCTGAGCCACCTCCTCAACAGGATCCTCCTTACCCTAAGTTGCGGGCTTCTGCTCCTGAGTGGACTATTAATGAACGCAGAGCCAAAAGAGCAAAACTTCCTCAGCCCACAGGCACCCCCTAATTCTTGGGGTTAGCCTTATTCAACCATCTTTTGAGACTCATGTTGCTCCTCACTTACAACCACCCAGTGGTTTACTGTTGCTCAGGTTTATTGTACTGTTTTGTGTTTGCATCACATGCTGAACGTGTTTAGTTTAAGTATGTTCTATTGATTATTACGTTGTTGTTATCTAACAGTTTACTTAGTGCTTATTTTAGTGTTAATTTATATTTAAGTATTCACTTACCGCAGAGCGGGGCTGTTGTTAGGTATGCTCACCACAGTGTGTATCTAAGAGTATTTTCCTCAACTGCTCCGTCCCCACACAGAAGTCCACTTTAGGACTTTTTAAGGTGGACTAATTCCACCACACTTTTGAGCACTTTCTTTGGTGCTTTCCTTCTCCCGTCCTCTCCTTTCTTGCTGTTTCTTTCCCCCTCTACTAGTCCCACAACACAATTTAGATTCTTTCATACGCCCTTTACTCCCATCCTTATCACTGACTATGTCCACTATCAGGCTTCTGACTCATAATGTTAGAGGTCTGAACTCGCCTCACAAACGTAGCCTGCTACTCAGGACGTTGAGCCATCACAACCCTGATGTGGTATTCCTCCAGGAGACCCACTGGCTTGACAAGGAACCCCTCAGGCTCATTTCTAAGTCCTATACCCACATTGAAGTTGCCTCTTACTCTAAAAAAGCCAGAGGGGTGGCGATACTGTTGCACAAGCGCCTGGCCTTTGAAAAGGTACAAGTTATTAGTGACCCCCAGGCAAGATATGTTATCCTGATCTGTAAAATAAATCATGTCACATATACTCTAGTGTCCGTATATCTTCCAAACTCCAAACAGCCACGTTTCCTCAAACACATTATGCATGTCCTGTCTCAAGTCCAACAGGGGAGAGTCCTCATAGCAGGGGACTTCAACATGGTCTGGGACCACTTGCTGGACAGAAAACCTAGGTACACAGACCCAACATCCTCTCTAGCTAAACAACTCTCACATTGTTTCCGCCAAACAATGACTGATTCGGGCTTTTACGACATATGGAGAGCCCTACACCCCAGGGACCACGACTACACCCATTTCTCACATCCTCACAAATTATACTCCAGGCTCGATTACATCTTTTCTACAGCTGACTCTCTAGACTTAGTTAAGAGTGCCAAAATCTCCCTCTGCCCCTGGTCTGACCACGACTCAGTTCATGCTGACATAACTTCCACTAACACCACTCATATTAGACCTAATTGGAGACTACCCCACCAGATTCTAGAGGACATACCTTTTAGGGAGGAACTCCGTAGAGACATCACCCACTTTATTCAAACTAATGATAATCATTCGGTTAGGGACCACACATTATGGGGTGCGGCTAAAGCGACAATTAGAGGTCTTTTTATCACTAAACAATCGCATCTTAGAAAGCAGGCAGGCCTTACTCTTTCACAGGCCCATATTAAGTTGAGACAACTAGAGGCGTGCAATAGAGTTACAGTTTCGGCTGAGACTACCTCTCAAATTATTGAGATTAAAGACCACATATCCGGGATCGAACTACGTCGAACACAACTTAATCTCACCAAGCTCAAACACTTATTTTATTATAAAGGTAATAAAGCCGATACTCTGCTGGCAAACAAAATCAGGAAAAGATTAGGGGCATCCAGGATCCATTCCATACAATCATCGGGATCTCATCTTCGAATCCCGTCCCAGATAGGTGAGGCGTTTGCCGACTACTACTCCAAGCTCTACAATATAGCCACGGCTGAGTCTCCTGGATCCTCTTCTCGAGAGGTATTGGAAACTTACCTTAAGACTCTATCGTTACCCACGCTGGCCCCAGAACAAAGAGATGTTTTGAGCTCCCCCATCTCTCTTCCAGAGGTTTTGAGAGTTATTAAGAACGCAAAGTCGTTAAAGGCACCTGGCCCGGATGGTTACCCGGCCCTCTTCTATAAGACCTATGCACAGGAACTTGCCCCGTTACTGCTAAAATTCTATAACTTGGCTAGAAAGGAGGGTAGCTTCGGGAGCGAATTTCTTGAGGCTAACATTATTACCATCCTTAAGCCAGACAAGGACCCATCGCTCTGCGCGAGTTACAGGCCCATTTCTTTGATAAACACAGACATTAAGTTCTACTCAAAGATTCTGGCCAATCGTCTCTCCAACCTTCTACCTTCCCTTATCGACCCGGATCAGGTGGGTTTTGTCCCCCTTCGAGAGGGTCCTGACAACACGAGGCGCCTCCTTAACATACTCACATCAGCCTCACGACTCGGGAGGCCGCTCGCGGTCATCTCTCTCGACGCTGAGAAGGCCTTTGACCGGGTCAGATGGCAATACCTTTGGGCAGTCTTGGAGAGATTCCATCTCCCTCCGGATTTTATAGCGGCAGTTCAAGCTCTCTACTCCTCTCCTACCGCCTCTGTGAGAGGCTTGGGCTTTCACTCCTCTCTTTTCTCTATCACCAATGGGACCAGGCAGGGGTGCCCACTCTCGCCGCTCTTGTTCGCTCTCTCAATAGAACCTTTAGCCGAGCAGATTAGGTCTGACCCCCACATCAAAGGTGTCACTTTGTGGGGCACCTCATACAAAATCGCACTTTTTGCAGACGATGTTACCCTTTTTCTGTCCCAACCTGAGCGGGGGATCCCCAGACTTCTAGATTTGCTCACCACGTTCGGAGCTTACTCTTATTACAAATTAAACTTTTCAAAAACGCAAGTGTACACGCAAGGGTTCACTAGTACACAATTAGCTCCCCTCACCGAAACCTATAAATTCAATTGGACCGAACATTCTGTTCATCACTTGGGTATTAGGATCTCTAGTAGCCTCCCACAAACAATTAAAGATAACTATCTTCCTCTTCTAACCTCCCTCCGCTCCCTGAAGAAGGACTGGAATCTCCAACATGTTTCCTGGCTAGGTAGGATTGCGGCGTTGAAAATGTCGTTCCTCCCCAGGCTGACGTACCTATTCCGCTGCCTTCCCATTAACCTACCGAGTCACCTGCTTCTCCAATTCCAGAGCGGGTTTACTAAATTTATTTGGTTGGATAAACCTCCCAGAGTCGCGCATAGAGTGCTTCAGCTCCCTAAGACCATGGGGGGCATAGCTTCTCCATCAGTGACACGATACTACGAGGGAGCAATGCTAACCCACGTTTCCCAATGGGGGGTTAGGTCGTCGGATGCCAAATGGAAATCCATAGAACAGGCCTCACTGCCTTTTCAAATTACCTTACGGGACCTAATCTGGACCCCCCCACATTGCCGAAGAGAGTTGGCCTTAACCAATTCTGTGGTATGTGAATGTCTCTGCTTTTGGGATAAAATACGCCACCATCCTCACATTGCCCCACATCCTTCTCCAGTTACCTCCTTGGCGGGCCTCCTCTCTGGCTTACAAGATTTTCATCCAAATAAATGGGCCCAATTAGGTATCAATAGTATATCGGACCTTTGGTCCTCAGCCCCATGTGTCTCATTTAAACAACTATCTCAAATTAGTGCAGAGGACCAGGTCCCATCGTATTTATCCTTTGAATACCAGAGGATCAAGAGTTTTCTTTGTAGTTGGGGTTTTAAACCCAGCCTAAACTGCCCTATAACCCTATGGGAGTCCATATGGTCCAAGGGAGAGCGACTATACGCTACTAGGCAGAAAGCGAAACCCAGAAACCCCTAACCACCTATCCCGCTGGGAGACGCTGATGGGTAGGCGCATGTCTCCGAGGAGTGGGAACAGGCTTTCTCCTTGACCCAGAAAGCTATACATTGTACAACATTATACGAAACATATTTTAAACTTCTATCTCATTGGTACTATGTACCTACCAGGTTAGCAAAGATTTTCCCGAACGTATCCCCCAATTGTTGGCGAAATTGTGGGCATAGGGGTAATGCACTACACATTTGGTGGGAGTGTCCCGTGATTCAGCCTCTTTGGCAAAAGTGCTTCTCGGTGCTGCGGGATATGGGCATCAGGATTCCTAGGCTGTTTGCCTCAGCCCTTCTTCACCTAAACTTACACTCACTTCCTAAAAACCATGCATATATTTGCATCTACCTATTTTTGACTGTGAAATACTCTATTGCATGCTCCTGGAAGAGGAAAAGTGCCCCAAGTTGGGCGGAGATTCGCAATAATATGGCCGACATGTACACGATGGAAAAGGATATTTTTTACAAGTTAAATAAATCTGACCTATTTGAGTTAATTTGGGCTGACTGGAAGGAGTCTTATAACACAGACTGGAAGCCCAAAGCGATTGCTCAGGACACATAGACCCCCGACTATTTCTCCCTTTAGTCTGCCCTCCCCATGGTTTTTCTGGATGCCTTACCAGGAAATCCCTCCCCCTCCTCTTTGTCTGCAGCCTGCCCCCCTCCCCCCCTCCCCACTTACCCTTTTCACCCACCTACCTCTCTTCTTCCTCCTGACCCTTTTCAAGGTTTTCTAGTTTCTCATTCATTATGATCCACTTCCCCCCATACCTTTAGACTTGTCGGTCATAGATTAAGACATGACAAGTCAGACTCATACTCAACAATATATTACAACCCAAATTGTTTATTTACACTTTAGATGTAATCCACTTTATGTTATGTATGTGAATGTAGAATCTTTGCATTGGAGCTGCATCTCCTCGTCTTATGTACATCTATATTTTGGTTTTCCAATAAATACTTTAAAACTAAAAAAAAAAAAAAAAAAAAATATGCTGCACTTACAGCTTATATTAAAGTTATTTCTTGTAGGCAGTCGCCTTTTCTTTTTGATGACAATCGTCTTGAGTAGAATTATATAATTAACCTACAACACAGGATAGACCTAAGTTCAAGTACCTGGAGTGTTTAGCGTGTTCACTAATGTTAACTGAAAATGAGGCTTTTCTTATATAATATGGTACCGATCATTGCTACTATACATCCTCCAAGTGTATACTAATGTAGATATCTCTGTTAAGTTATAATAAATACTTTGGTCAATGTTAATTTCCTCTTAAGCATCCCTCCACTACTTAACCATTGTGAATTTTAAGCAAATATAGACCTAGATGGGATATATTCTATAACGTACAACACGAGCCAACATTCACAACTTGTCATATATTACAATATTAGAGCATATCTATATATAGTATCTCACAAAAGTGAGTACACCCCTCAATTTTTTTTAAATATTTTATTATATATTTTCATGTGACAACCATGAAGAAATGACACTTTGCTACAATGTAAAGTAGTGAGTGTACAGCCTGTATAACAGTGTAAATTTGCTGTCCCCTCAAAATAACTCAACACACAGCCATTAATGTCTAAACCGTTGGCAACAAAAGTGAGTACAACCCTAAGTGGAAATGTCCAAACTGGGCCCAAAGTGTCAATATTTTGTGTGGCCACCATTATTTTCCAGCACTGCCTTAACCCTCTTGGGCATGGAGTTCCCCAGAGCTTCACAGGTTGCCACTGGAGTCCTCTTCCACTCCTCCATGATGACATCACAGAGCTGGTGGATGTTAGAGACCTTGCGCTCCCCCACCTTCCA
This sequence comes from Bombina bombina, assembly GCF_027579735.1. Classification (NCBI taxonomy): domain Eukaryota; kingdom Metazoa; phylum Chordata; class Amphibia; order Anura; family Bombinatoridae; genus Bombina; species Bombina bombina. The sequence goes on from NC_069499.1 coordinate 122,076,990, forward strand.
TTTGAGGATGCCCCACAGATGCTCAATAGGGTTTAGGTCTGGAGACCAGCTTGGCCAGTCCATCACCTTTACCCTCAGATTCTTTAGCAAGGCAGTGGTCATCTTGGAGGTGTGTTTGGGGCCATTATCATGTTGGAATACTGCCCTGGGGCCCAGTCTCCGAAGGGAGGGGATCATGCTCTGCTTTAGTATGTCACAGTACATGTTGGCATTCATGTAGCTCCCCAGTGCTGGCAACACTCATGCAGGCATAGACATTGACACTCCCACCATCATGCTTGACTGTAGGCAAGACACATTTGTCTTTGTAATTTAAAGTATTTTTGAAAATATTACACTCATTTTAAATCCGATGACTGCAACACACTCTAAAAAAGCTGGGACAGTTGACTGTTTACCACTGTGTAACATCACATTTTATTTTAATAACACATTATAAGTTTTTGGCACTGAAGACACCAGTTGGTTAAGTTTAGTAAGCTGAATTTTCCTCCATTCATCCAGTATGCATGTCTTCAGCTGCACAACTGTACAGGGCCTTTGTTGCCTTATTTTGCACACACATTCTCAATCGAAGACAGGTCAGGACTGCAGGCAGGCCATGCTAGCACCCACACTATCAGACTACACAACCATGCACTTGTAAACCAGGCAGAATGTGGTTTGGATTTGTCCTGCTGGGAAATGCAGGGACGTCCCTGGAAAAGACAACATCTGGATGGCAGCATATGTTGCTACAAATGTATACATATCTTTCTGCATTAATGGTGCCCTCACATATGTGCAAGTTACCCATGCCTTGGGCACTGACACACCCTGATACCATGAAAGACATTAATAATAGCTTGGATAGTCCTTTTCCTCTTTGACCCGGAGAACATGATGGCTGGTTTTTCCATAAACTTTTTGAAATGTTGACTCATCAGACCACAAAACACGATTCCACTGTGCTACTATCCATCTTAAATGAGACTGAGCCCAGAGAAGTTGGTGGTGTTTCTGGAAAGTGTTGATTTATTGCTTCTGCTTTGCATAGTAAAGCCTTAACTTTCATCTGTGTATGCAGCAGTGATTGGTGTTGACTGACAAAGGTTTACCCAAGTATTTCCAAGCCCATGTCAGGATATCCATTACAGACTCATGACGATTTTTGAGACAGTGACGTCTGAGGGATTGGAGATCACGCGCATTCAGAAGTGGTTTTTAGCCTTGTCCTTTACGTATCGAGATTTGACCGGATTCATTGAATCTTGTAATTATATTGTGCACTGTAGAAGGTGAAATGCACAAAATCCTACAAATTTGTCTCTGGGGAATGTTGTTCTCAAAGTATTGGATTATTTGCTGATGCATCTGTTGGAGACTCCTTATATACTATGATTACACAATTGCCTCACCTGTTTCACATCACCTTCTTATTTACTTGTCACATCGCTATTAGTCAAAAATTGCCTTTTGGTCCCAACTTTTTTGGAACATGTTGAAGTCACCAGATTTTAAATTAGTGTATATTTACAAAAATAAATTAAATTCACAAACCAAAACATAAAAGAATGTGTTAATAATGTGCCTTTTCGGAATTCTGGTTGTACATCCCCAGTGATGAACTCCTTGCACTGGCAAAGCAGATGATAAGCAACTTCAAAACATTCTGCTCTTTTACAGTTTACAGTCTTTTGCATATTCTGCAAATCAACAGACATAACAAATTTGTTTTGTGTGCAATATGTGTATTTTTAAATAAATATATAAAAAAATATTCTATTATTTGTTTTCAGGAGTTTTAATATGTTCTATAAACAATTCATTACAAAAAAATTCTACTATGAGTACAAAAATGTTTAATTTATTTTGAAGATGCTTAACATTGTCTTTTTCTCTGAAGTTATTTAAAAAATCCACAAAAACTCCATTTAAGTTAACATCATTTTCACAATAAAGTCCTTGATGTAATACATTAATGGATCTCAATGATCTAGAAATATGGTATTACAAACTGAGTGTGTTTTAATTATAACAGCTATTCAGATAGATTTGAAGGCTGTAAGAGCTAATATGAGGCTGTCTGTTGTTTGCCTAATCTGAAAAGTATGCTTATATCAGTTCCTAATAGCACAATTAAAAAAAAAAATTCTGCACTACAAAATATTTATATCAGCTTAGCAGAGTTCATGCTTTAGAATTTGCACTCTTTGGGATTGTATATAACACCTGGTACTTTAATTATGGACTGTGGTCCTATCAGTGGGTTTTTGCTTTTGTCTGTTGTCTTAGGCTCTCTTCACCAATGTTTTCCAGACTATCACCAGTGGGCAATTAACAAATATAGTTGTGTTAAGTTCCCAAATACATGGTGTTCCACTCATGTCTATTTGCATGTCTGCTTTGTTATTGTAAAGTAGTCTTGCTGGACAATATGACATTTAGGCATTTTGGGAGAGGTTTCTGACCATTCTATAGACCTGGTTGATTATTATGGAGCATAATACAATGTGACGAGGGCTGATTACAAATCCTTATGAATTTCAAAATTTTCAGACAAAGAAGTTATGGCAATTTTTTTTCAATTTTATTTTCAATTTGCTTAATCTTGTTTTACATCTTCTATACAGATACCATGTTGAGAGGAAGTGAGCCCATGCTTTACAGTTTCAGTACTTTTAAAATCCAGTATAAGAAGAAATCATAAGTCCATGTACTAGAAACCCATAGTCTTGTTTTTAGATCACGCCAAACCGGAAATGGTACTTTTACAATCAATAAATGTAATTATTGTAAAGTATTAAAAGTGACAATACAGCGATGGAGCAATCGCGCATATTATGCCAATCATGACAAAATACAAATGGCATTGAAATGGTTTAGTAGTGGTGATGATGGATTCAAATTGCAATAGGTTCCTTTTGAACTCAAGAATGTGCAAGGTCAGTTAGGAAGACATCTGTACAGTTAGTGACAATCATGACAGTGCAAGTGTGACTTCAAATCAAACCATCACAGAAATTAATTGCTACATGCCATTTGTAGATGTAAGGATCCTGATCTCACTTTTCCTGTATAACTCATTAGCTGTACAGGATATAACGTGCTCAGTACATATACATAGGAAAATGCATGCCCTGTTCGTCCGCTGCTGTATGTATCATTTACGCGCTCAAGTGAGCTTGTAAAGTCCGCCCCTTCTCTTGCGCGACCAATCGCATGAGAGAGCGAGCGAGTTTGGGTGATTTCTCTTCACCACCTCAGAGGTGACAAAGAGTGTAAGCAACAGTGGTCTAATGACCAATGCTTCTTGCATTGCGGGAAGCAGGCTCGCATGTGCTTATGCGACTTTACCCCATGTGTGCTAATACATTTCTAAAATGTCTCCTGTGGCCATTTCAGAGTGTATTGCAGATGTGCAATACAATAGAATGATTCTAACTAATCTTTGAATACTTGCAAAGATGTTTAAAATGCAATTTTATCAAGTATCTTTTAACCCTTTCAGTTTGCTCAATTGTTTTATGACGGAAAAATTCCATCATATGTCCTTTAGAGGTTAAAAGATGTTGAAAAGTCTCTTGATCATAGATTATGATCGCTGAGAACATTTGTACCCTGTAGTAAAAATAGGGCTTTTATGAGGGAGCCAAAATGTGATGATTGGTGCTGAAAATGCGATATTGGAATCATGTTGAATCAGCTTACAGGCTGTGATCGATCCATAGATGATTGAATGCATCTGAAAAAGATTTTTAACACATTTTTTTTTCTATTATACTTTAATTAAAACTAGCCATACGAAATCATATTTAACCTGTGATATGTTTTATAAAGGTTTTTTTTTTTTTTTTTTTTACAATTTTTATGTCTTGTACATATTGTATACATTAATATAGCAATTTAAAAAGTATACTAGCACTTCTAAAATAGGAGGAAAAGTGATCTTACTAAGGGTTAACTAATTTACTAATTTGTGACACAATATGTCACATTTCCATTTGTTTATTGAGGATGGTGTGTTCTTATAAATTATGTTTATCAGACTGTCTAATGGCATCAATTAATTGTGCATAAGAGGTATAGGGTGAAGGCTGCAGGCTTTATATAATAGACTGAATGATGTTTTAAAGTTTAATTTACAGTCTTTAATTAAGAGAACATTTGTAAACTTGATATATTTTTAACCAAAGCTCTTCACTACAATTACAATGAGAAGAGAATTTTGGTTAAAGTATATGACCTGCAATAATTCTTTAGGGCATTGACCAATGTTCTTGATAAATGCGCATTCCAAAAGCCAAAACACGATTGATGGGACCACAGTGCATAATGTCTTTCTAAGTAGGTTTATTATTCCCATGCTGCTTTGTTTGGAGAGCTTGTGACCGAGGACTCTTTTCTCTAGACTTCTGACGGATGATTGGTATCGGTTGCAAAATACACATGATCAGGGGTCATTATACTAATAAGCATTTGTTATCTTTGTATAAATATTAAACCAGTAATATGTCATAGAAATGTTCAATAAATGCATGTGGGATATATATATATATATATATATATATATATATATATATATATATAAATGAACTAATATATAAAGGCACAATTAAATGGTAATGAAGATATGATGTTGTAAAACATAATAGATAAGGGTGGTAAATAAAACACAGATCTTCCAAGTGTGTGCACGCATTTTTTTATTATTTGTTTTGCTACAATACATGTCCATATTGGTCATGCCATATGTTTATTGTCATGCTTATTCAAAGAGAAATGCAATAAACAGTTGCAACTTACAATTCACATGCATGAATGCATATTGTACACAGAAATGGAAAATTCAGACCTACATGTTTACAAGTTTACATATTTGCATGAAAACCATTTAAAAGCTTGTATGATTGTTTGAAAATCAGATGAAAGTTTGTAATTTGTCTTTTTTTTGTGGAAGGGGGGGGCGACAACTGTATTTTAGGTATTTAAAAAAATATACTTCACTAAAGTGCTACCAAGTACACTAACACCCATAAACTACCTATTAACCCCTAAACGGAGCCCCCCCCATCGGAAACACTTTAATAAAATTGTTAACCCCTAATCTGTCGACCGGACATCGCCGCCACTGAAATAAATATATTAACCCCTAAACCGCCGCACTACCGCCTCGCAAACACTAGTTAAATTTTATTAACCCATAATCTGCTGTCCCTAACATCGCCGACACCTATCTACATTAATTAACCCCTAAACCTAAGTCTAACCCTAAGTCTAACCCCCCTAACTTAAATATAATTTAAATAAAACTAAATAAAATTACTACAATTAAATAAATTATTCCTATTTAAAACTAAATACTTACCTATAAAATAAACCCTAAGATAGCTACAATATAACTAATAGTTACATTTGTATTTATCTTAGGATTTATTTTTATTTTACAGGCAACTTTGTATTTATTTTAACTAGGTAGAATAGTTATTAAATAGTTATTAACTATTTAATAACTACCTAGTTAAAATAAGTACAAATTTACCTGTAAAATAAATCCTTACCTAAATTACAATTACACCTAACACTACACTATCATTAAATGAATTACCTAAACTAACTACAATTAATTACAATTAAATAAAATAAAATAAAGTTCAAAAAACAACAAACACTAAATTACAGAAAATAAAAAAAGAATTACAATTTTTTTAAGCTAATTACACCTACTCTAAAACTCCTAATAAAATAAAAAAGCCCCCCAAAATAATAAAGTTCCCTACCCTATACTAAATTACAAATAGCCCTTAAAACGGCCTTTTGCGGGGCATTGCCCCAAAGTAATCAGCTCTTTAACCTGTCAAAAAAAGACAGTACCCCCTCAACATTAAAACCCACCACTCACACACCCAACCCTACTCTAAAACCCACCCAATCCCCCCTTAATAAAACCTAACACTACCCCCTTGAAGATCACCCTACCTTGAGCCGTCTTCACCCAGCCGGGCACAAGTGGATCTCCAGAGGGGCAGAAGTCTTCATCCGATCCGGCCAGAAGAGGACATCCAGACTGGAAAAAGACTTTATCCAGGCGGCATCTTCTATCTTCTTTCATCCGGAGTGGAGCGGGTCCATCTTGAAGACATCCGACACGGAGCATCCTCTTTCATCCGACGGCAACTGAAGAATGAAGGTTCCTTTAAGTGACGTCATCCAAGATGGCGTCCCTTCAATTCCGATTGGCTGATAGAATCCTATCAGCCAATCGGAATTAAGGTAGGAAAAATCCTATTGGCTGATGCAATCAGCCAATAGAATTGAAGTTCAATCCTATTGGCTGATCCAATCTGCCAATAGGATTGAGTTCGCATTCTATTGGCTGTTCCAATCAGCCAATAGAATGCAAGCTCAATTCTATTGGCTGATTGCATCAGCCAATAGGTTTTTTAATACCTTAATTCCGATTGGCTTATCGAATTCAATGATCCAATCAGCCAATCAGATTGAGCTCGCATTCTATTGGCTGATCGGAACAGCCAATAGAATGCGAGCTCAATCTGATTGGCTGACGTCCCTTAAAGGAACCTTCATTCGTCGTTAGTCATCGGTAAGAAGAGGATGGCTCCACGTCGGCTCATCTGAAGATGGCGGAGCATCCTCTTCCATCCGACGGCGACTGAAGAATGAAGGTTCCTTTAAGTGACGTCATCCAAGATGGCGTCCTTTCAATTCCAATTGGCTGATAGAATCCTATCAGCCAATCGGAATTAAGGTAGGAAAAATCCTATTGGCTGATGCAATCAGCCAATAGAATTGAAGTTCAATCCTATTGGCTGATCCAATCTGCCAATAGGATTGAGTTCGCATTCTATTGGCTGTTCCAATCAGCCAATAGAATGCAAGCTCAATTCTATTGGCTGATTGCATCAGCCAATAGGTTTTTTAATACCTTAATTCCGATTGGCTGATCGAATTCAATCAGCCAATTGGAATTCAAGGGACGCGATCTTGGATGACTTCATTTAAAGGAATATTCATTCGTCCGGTAGTCTTCTACCCAGATCGGATGAAGACTTCTGCCCCTCTGGAGGACCACTTGTGCCCGTCTGGGTGAAGACGTCTCAAGGTAGGGTGATTTTCAAGGGGGTAGTGTTAGGTTTAATTAAGGGGGGATTGGGTGGGTTTTAAAGTAGGGTTGGGTGTGTGGGTGGTGGGTTGTAATGTTGGGGGGTATTGTCTTTTTTTTTACAGGTAATAGAGCTGATTACTTTGGGGCAATGCCCCGCAAAAGGCCCTTTTAAGGGCTATTTGTAATTTAGTGTAGGGTAGGGCTTTTTATTTTGGGGGGCTTTTTTATTTTATTAGGGGGATTAGATTAGGTGTAATTAGTTTAAAATTCTTGTAATTATTTTATTATTTTCTGTAATTTAGCTTTTGTTTGTTTTTGAACGTTAGTTAATTTTATATAATTGTAATTAATTTATTTTAATTTAGGTAATTTAATTTAATGATAGTGTAGTGTTAGGTGTAATTGTAACTTAGGTTAGGTTTTATTTTACAGGTACTTTTGTATTTATTTTAGCTAGGTAGTTATTAAATAGTTAATAACTATTTAATAACTATTGTACCTAGTTAAAATAAATACAAACTTACCTGTAAAATAAAAATAAACCTTAACTAGCTACAATGTAACTATTAGTTATATTGTAGTTATCTTAGGGTTTATTTTATAGGTAAGTATTTAGTTTTAAATAGGAATAATTTAGTTAATGATAGGAATATTTATTTAGATTAATTTAAATTATGTTTAAGTTAGGGGGTGTTAGGGTTAGACTTAGGTTTAGAGGTTAATACATTTAATATAGTGGCAGCGACGTTGGGGGCGGGAGATTAGGGATTGATAAATTTAATGTAGGTGGCGGCGGTGTCGTGCGGTCAGATTAGGGGTTAATAAATTTAATGTAGGTAGCGGCGGTGTAGGGGGGTCAGATTGGGGGTTAATAAATTTAATGTAGGTGGCGGCGGGGTCCGTGAGTGCGGTTTAGGGGTTAAACATTTTATTTTGTTGCGGCCGGGGGCGGGGGCGGAGGTTTAGGGGTTAAACATTTTATTTTGTTGCGGCGGGGTCCGTGAGCGGCGGTTTAGGGGTAAATACATATAATGTAGGTGGTGGTGGGCTCTGTGAGCGGCGGATCAGGGGTTAATACATTTATTAGAGTTGCGGCGGGGTCTGTGAGCGGCGGTTTAGGGGTTAATACATATAATGTAGGTGGCGGTGGGCTCCGTGAGTGACGGTTTAGGGGGTTAATACAGCGGGGTCCGTGAGCAGCGGTTTAGGGGTTAATAACTTTTTTTAGTTGGGGGGGGGTCTGGAAGCGGCGGTATAGGGGGTAAACAGTTTATTATAGTGTGGGTGCTTAGTGACAGGGTACCAAGAAAGCTGCGAATAAGCCAATGAGCAGCAAAATTGATGACTGTTAGTTAAGAACAAGTCCAGGATACGGCTTTCTGGGGTGAGTTTATTTACCAATAAGCTACATCCCTTAGGCCATTTGTTTAGTGCATTTTCCTTTATGTTTCAGGTCTCTGTCTTCATACGGACTAGGATACTGGATCTCCACTGCTTATATCAGGACTGCTGTCCTTATTGGACTTTCAAGGATCATCAAATTGGGAATGATCATTGACTTTTATTGTAATGTTTATTGTGACTTTTTACTGTGACTACCCACATTGGGATTTTCTCTCTGACCACCGAGTCAGCTTCTGGTCAACTTTTATCAAATAGTTAGCACTATCGGCTTTTATATAGCCAAACCGCTTATGTCCACTACACTATTGTAGTAAGATTGTAGAACCTCTTATTTCATTTGGGAATATATTTTTCCACATAGTGGATTGGGTTCATGAACACTGTATTTTTGTTTGAATTATCACGTTTTCACAAACTTAGCCATTTGCGCACCTTTTGCACTTTGTGTGACACATTGTTATTTTGAATCATACACATTATGTCTTCACCTTTTAAAAGGACATACCGGTATTGATCCTATTAGAAAACATTTGGTCAATTTAATGTAATTTAGTTCCACATGTGAACACACTTATTAACACATTTTTCTAATTTTTTCTTATATATTTTTTCTTATTTGTCAATCCCATTTTTTGCAAATAACGTTATCATAATCGTTATCACTATTCTATTGGAATTATATTATTTCATCATAGTTTTTACTCCCATTGATATCAATTGATATATGTTAAACATTGTATTTATACCATTAGGTTAACTTATGATGGTCTAATCCAATACATATCGTATTCATAGTAGACTATTTTCCACACTTGTAGTTCTAGTAAGCGACCTTCTCAAAGGTTTGATGGCGTAACTGCCCCATAGGGTCAATTTACTCTAATCTATCTGTTCGACAGATCATTTTATACTTATCTGTTTAGATTTGTTTTTATAGTTTTATTCTTTTTTATAACTAGATCTGGTTATTATGTATGTATTTTAATAAATGGAAACTTTATTTTAATCTATCGTAGGATTTATTGGTGGACTGTAGTTCTTAACCAATTTGAGTTAATCATCCTGACATGATTCAGGACTGGTACAAACACTTAATTAATTGATTTCCTGTGGTATACCATAGCCTTTGGCGCTCCTATATATCCAACATTGTTAGTTAACAACAGTCCAATGCTCATCGCACCGTACTTGGTGCGCGGCTTTTTGACAGCTTTCTTGATAATTTTGGCGAACGTATTCTGGTCCGTGGCAGCAATGTTAGGCGATCTTAGGTGAGCGTATTGATGGCAGAGAATGCTAGAAAGTCGACGGGTTGATAACTAGAGGCCATTGTCTTTTAATGAAAGATTTTAATTAAAAGGTTTTGTTTTACACTTTTTCAAAAACCTGGTATATTATTTTGTATCTCCACCTGCTGAGGGAGATGTGACCTGGGATTCAGTGAGCTGGAGCGCTGTGAGTCTCAAGAACTCCCCTAAAAGCACAAGAGAGTGCTGCCACAATCTGTGAGTACCCTGTATCTCTACACTTTTGAGTGATTACACTACTGATATGCACATGAAGCGCCCTCTGTGTTTTTTGTTCAGAATTCGATTGACCTTTTTGTGAATCAGAAGAGAGGAGCAGCATCCATTAGAGTGCATATCTGGAAGGATAAGTAAAAACTAACCTCTGTGTCCAAAATATTTCTTGGGTGACACACAAGTATATGTGGACATTGTGGATTTATCCACAAAAGATAAGTCTATTGGGACTATCTTACCATTGATTTGACTTATATATATATATATATATATATATATATATTTCTTAAATATATTACCATATATTAAAAAAAAAAAGAAAAGAGGCAGAATGGCTTAAATGTAGTTATTCCAAAAAGCAAAATGACAGGGAATTTAGCACTCTTAAAGGAAAAATCAACAAGCTTATATATTAATATAGATATTTAAATGTTTATTTAAAAGAATAGTTAAGTCGGAAATACACTTTCATGATTCAGATAGGACTTGTCATTTTAAACAATTTTCCAATTGACTTTTATCACCAATTTTGCTTTGTTTGCTTGGTATTCTTAGTTAATAGCTAAACCTAGGTAGGCTCATATATTATTATTATTATTATCGGTTATTTGTAGAGCGCCAACAGATTCCGCAGCGCTAATATACTAGTTTCTTAGACCTTAAAGGGACATGAAACCCAATTTTTTTCTTTCATGATTTAGAAAGAGCATGCAATTTTAAAACACTTTCTAATTTACTTCTATTATCTAATTTGCTTCATTCTCTATATATATATACACTTTGCTGAAAAGCATATCTAGAAAGTCTTAGTAGCTGCTGATTGGTTGCTTTATGTGATTGGCTCACCCATGTGCATTGCTATTTCTTCAATAAAGGATATCTAAAGAATGAAGCAAATTAGATAATAGAAGTAAATTGTAATGTTGTTTAAAATTGTATTCTCTACTTAGAAACATAGATATTGATGGCAGATAAGAGCCATAGGCCCAGCAAGTCTGCCCGATATTACCTAACAGCATAAACTTATCTAGTTTGTAGGATAGCCTTATGCTTGTCCCATGCATTTTTAAAGTTCCCACAGTGTTTGTCGCTACTACCTCTTGAGGAAGTTTATTCCATAAATTAATCACTCTTTCTATAAAGAAGTGCTTCCTCAAATTACTCCTGAATCTACTACCCTTTAGCTTGAGCTCATGACCCCTTGTTCTTGAATTTTCCATTTTATGTAAAATACCCACAGCCTCAGTTTTACTAAGCCCTTTAATGTACTTGAAAGTTGCTATCATATCACCTCTTTTCCTTCTCTACTCTAAGCTATACATATTTAGGTCATTGAGCCTATCGTGGTAAGTTTTATTTTTTTAGACCATGTACCATTTTGGTAGCCCTCCTTTGCACAGATTCAAGTTTGTTAATATCCTTCTGAAGATATGGCCTCCAGAACTGCACACAATACTCAAGATGAGACCTAACTAATGATCTATAAAGTGGCATAAGAACCTTACTATTTCTGCTGCAAATACCTCTACCAATACATCCAAACATTCTGCTAGCCTTACTCGCTGCATTACTACATTGTTTACTAAGTTTTAAATCATCTGAAATAATAATCCCAAGTCCTGTTCCTCATCTGTAAAAGTCAGTAAAGTGTCATTGAGTCTGTAATTAACATTTGGATTTTTCTTCCCTAAATGCATTATTTTACACTTTGCTGTGTTAAACTTTAGATCACAGTTGTTTGTCCAATCCTCCAATTGTTGTATATCACTTCTCATTTTGTCTACTCCCCCTTTAACATCCACTCTGTTACAAATGTTTGCATCATCTGCAAACAGACATACTTTCCCCTGTAGCCCTTTGCTGATACCACAGATAAATATGTTAAAGGGCCATAATACCCAAATGTTTAAACACTTGAAAGTGATGCAGCATAGCTGTAAAAAGCTGACTAGAAAATATCTCCTGAACATCTCTATGTAAAAAAGAAAGATATTTTACCTCAAAAGTTCCTCAGTAGCCACCTCCCATTGTAAAGGATTTCTAAGCAGCATTTTAGTGTGTCTGTCCTGGGACATCTGAAGGGATGAGCATCGTGCACTCTCATCTTATTTCACCAATCAGGTAAAGGAAGTTTACAATGAAATCTCATGAGAGTCAAGTCAAATCTCATGAGATCACAGTAAAAGTTCATGACCTCAGCACTGCTGATGCTGATTGGCTGCTGTTCATTTCTTCATTTTTTTATTTTTTTTTACCTGCAGCTGGGAGCAGTTGAGTATAACTTTTTACACAGAACTTACTCTGCTGAGCTGAGGAGATTGTGAGGTAAAATATCTTTCTTTTTTACATAGAGATGCTCAGGTGATATTTTCCTGTCAGCTTTTTACAATTATACTGCATCAGTTTCAAGTGATTTAGCATATGAGTATTATGTCCCTTTAAACAAAACAGGCCCCAGAACTGACCCCTGAGGAACACCACTAGTAACAGCCCCCTCTGCTGAATGAACTCCATTTACTAAGACACTTTGTTTTCTGTCCTTAAGCCAGCATTCCACCCAGTTCACAATTTTTGAATCTAGACCAAGGAGATACAGTTTGTGAATTAGTTTATTGTGTGGGACGGTGTCAAATGCTTTGCTGAAATCTAGATATTCTACATCAACTGCTCCACCATTGTCTAATACTTTTGTTACATAATCAAAGAAGTCAATTAGATTAGTCTGACATGATCTCCCTGAAGTAAAACCATGCTGATTTTGGTCCTCTAAATTGTTTGTCTTTATGTAAGACATAATTCGTTCTTTTAAGAGGCTTTCCATTAATTTCCCTACTACTGAAGTTAAACTAACTGGCCTGTAGTTGCCAGATTCTTCTCTACTGCCCTTTTTATGAAGAGGTATTACATTTGCTATTCTCCAATCATCTGGGACAGCTCCTGTTAATAGTGACTGATTAAACGGATCAGTTAATGGGACAGTTAGCACTGATCAAAGTTCTTTTAAAACCATTGGATAAATATTATCAGGACCCACTGCCTTTTTAACATTTATTTTTGATAATGCTAACAAAACCTCATCCTCTGTAAAAAGATTACTGTTAAGCTTGTTTCTATTTTTCGTAGCATTCCTTTATGTAGACATTCTATCTTCACAATCTTTTAAGAAAACAGAACAGAAGTAATCATTGAGACAGTCTACAATCTGCTTGTCTCCTTCTATTATTCTATCATCAACTGATTTCAATTTTACTATTCTTATCTTATTTTTTCTTCTTTCATTGATATATCTAAAGAATGTTTTGTCCCCATGTTTTACTGACTGTGCTATCTTCTCTTCTGTATGAGCTTTAACCTTCCTAATTAACTGCTTAGTCTTTTTTTGTTGGAGTCTCCATATTTTCATATCATCATCTGCTTGTTTGTGTCTGTAATTTTTATAAGCTATCTTTTTTGTCTTTACAGCATGTGCTACTTCTTTGGAAAACTAAATTGGTTTCCGCTTTCTTTTACTTTTACAGACATGTCTAATACAGTGTGCGGTTGCATCTAAAATGGCACCTTTCACAAATTCCCACTGTTCTTGAACCCCTGTAATAAGAGTTTTTCCTTTTAAATAGTTTTTTAGGTATTCTCCCATTAATGAAAAATCTGCCTTCCTAAAGTCTAAGACTTTTGTTTTAGTCTGGGTGGACAGTTCCTGCACATGAATACTAACCCAAACAGATTGATGATCACTGGATCCTAAGTTCTCACCTACATACACATCTGAAACTGTATCACTGTTTGTAAGTATTAGATATAATATAGCTTCCTTACGAGTTGGTTCCTTGACTAATTGCTCAAGCGATTCCCATAGCAGAGATTCAAGAATATACCTGCTTCTAGCTGATCTAGCAGAAGGAATCTTTCAGTCTATATCTGGCAAATTAAAGTCCCCCAGTACTATAGCCTTACCCTTCATGGTCATTTTGGTTATTTCTTCTAATAACAGATTGTTCAGGTTTTCATCCTGCAATGGAGGCCTATATATAACCCCTATTCTAAACACATTTTTATTTCCAAAGTCACCCAAATACTTTCCACCTCATCATTTGTTCCTACAATTTCATTAACCTTTATATTTTCATTTACATACAGAGCAACTCCTCCACCTTTCTTTCCTACTCTGTTCTTTTTAAATAACCTGTATCCAGGTAGGACTATGTCCTAGTCATGCAAATCATTGTACCATGTTTCTGTTATAGCTACTAAATCCATGTTGTCCCTAGTCATTATTGAAATTAGTTCAGGTAATTTATTTCCTAAGCTGCGAGCATTTTTACTCATGGCACGAATAATCTTTCTATTAGAATTTCTAGAATTGTTACTTGGACTAGCAGTTTTGGCATGCTGTGGGGGGCAGGTGGATATATTAATGCTACCCCCTTTATTAGTTTAAATGATTTCTAATAAAGCATTTGAACTCCTCTCCCAGATACTCTGTTCCTTTAACATCCAAATGCAAGTCATCTCTCCTAAATAACCTAGTATCTTTCCAAACAGAGCTATAATGGCCAATAAAACCAATCCACGTTCCCTGCACCACTTATCTAACCAAGAATTAAATGTTGTTATCCGCTCCATCTTTCCTGCTTCCTGGCCATACACAGGTAAAATAGCAGAAAATGATAGAGTTGATGCCACATTCTCTAAATGATTACCTAGGTCACAAAACTCTTTCTGAACAGCAGCAACATGATTACTAGCCAGATCATTTGTTCCTAAATGAACAATCACATCTAACTCACTTCCCTTTCCTGCTGCCTTAACAATTCTCAACATATGATTCTTATCCCTGTGAGCAGTAGCTCCTGGAAGACATCTAACCTCCCTTGCTTCTCCTTTACTTTCACCTAAATACACATTCCTCAAAATAGAGTCACCCACTAACAGTCTTTTCCTCAAAAACACATGTGCAGTTCTTTCCTGTGTTATGTTACCTGGAGAATCAGGTACCAATAGCATAGGAGTTTTGCAATGGCAGAGGTTGTGGGCAATGCTTCTGGTCTACTGTTCTAATTCTTCCAGAGCCTACAGTGATCCATCTGCCTTTCCTTGTTGATCTCTGGGGTAGAGCGGCTTCTTTCTGAGGCAGCTTTGTAGAGGTAACAGGTATGTTACTTACCTTAGCTTGAAGTTTAGCTATTTCTTCCCTTAAGAGGGAAAACTGCTTACAAACAGGACAGCCCCTAAATCTCCAAAAAGTAGCACAATTAAAAAGTGCAAAACACCCATTGCACTGTATCTGAGACATTTTAAACTATGTAACACTTTAATAATAAGTAAAATATAAGTATTCTTTACTACTGAATAACTCCTGAAATAACTCAAATATCCTTATTTATTTGATCCTTTTTTAGCTTGATTCCTTTGCTTGAATCATGAAAGAAAATGTTGGGGTTTAGTGTCCCTTTAAAGGCCGCCTCTTATCTACATGCATGTTGACAGTTTTTCACCACTAGAGGGCATTAGTTCATGTGTGTCATATAGATAACATTGAGCTCACACACGTAAAGTTACCTAGGAGTCAGCACTGATTGGCTAAAATGCAAGTCTGTCCAAAGAACTGAAATAAGGGGCAGTTTGCAGAGGTTAAGATATAAGGTAATCTCAGAGGTAAAAAGTATTTTAATATGACTGTGTTGGTTATGCAAAACTAGGGAATGAGTGATAAAAGGGATCATCTATCTTTTAAAACAAAAACAATTTTGGTGTAGACTGTTCCATTAAGTGTCGATGGACTATATATACTATATAAATGTACATGCAAAAAAAGTAAAAAAGATGTTAACTGGGCTTCTTCAGGGATCACTCTTATGATATTAGCACTTTTCTTGCTATTCATGCATTTTTGCTGCCTGTTTAATGTCTGCTATTTACCTAGCTTAGGTGGTTGGTCTCTGACAACTTAGATTCCTGTCTGTTTTACTGCCCAGGCTATACCTCCCTGTCTTTTCAAGAGGGGGGGTGTAGTTGGTCAGAGCACCACCTTCTTGGCTTCAACATAATTTTTACTTTTTTGCATGTACCTGCAGATTATTTAGTGCAATATGTACCCATATAACTGGTCATAGTTTCTCATATATGTATGTACTGTACGTGTTGTGAATCAGTGCCTGTGATACAGGTTAATTTGTCATTTTTTAATATTGTGGATTGTTGATATATAGTCCATTGACACTTAATTAACATTTACATATTTATATTTATATATGAACTTGTTGATTTTTCCTTTAAGAGTGATGAATTCCCTGCCTTTTTGCTTTTTGGTATGACTACATTTAACCCATTCTATCTCTTTTCTTTATATTTTTTGTATATGTATTTATGTGTTTTATACACACATACAGTATATACACAGTACTGTGCAAAAGTATTAGGCCACCACCAGCTTTGTTATTTTAGCAAACCATCCATATTTATTTTTCGGTCTCTTTATTAAAATACAAACAGAAAATACAGGAAATATGTACACAAAATATAAAAAAACACAATTTTCAGAACAAAATAGCTTCTTCAGGCAAAAAGTCAATAGTGACCTCCCTTGACACTAAGCACATCTTGAACTCCTTTAGGGAGACTGTCCTGAAGTTTTCTGACGTAATCTTCTGGTATATTATATTATACCAGAATTCTTTCAGCACTTCCCAGAGTTACTTATTCTGTTCAGGTGATCCCATACTACCTATAATATTCAGGTCTTGACTCTGTGGAGGCAGTGTTTTATCAGCTGGTTTTCTCTCCAAATATGATTGTACTGCATTAGTAGTGTGCTTGCTTGGGTTCGTTATCAAGCTGAAAAATAAAACCAATCACAATAAGGCGCTTTCCAGAAGGAATGGCATGATGAATTTAAACCTGTCTGTAATTTTCAGCATTTATGATCCCATTAATTCGGAAAATATCACAAATACCACTGACAGAAATGCAGCCCCAATCCAGGACAGACCCTCCACTATGTTTCACTGAAGGACGAAGCACTCATTCTTTCATCTCTCTCCAACTCTTCTTCTCACATTTTGTTGATGATTGGAGCCAAAAATTTCAAACTTGGATTTGTCACTCCATAATATTCTTTTCCACTGATCTTAATTCCAATCTTTGTGAACTTTAGCATATCTTATTCTTAGCCTTTTCATCCTGTTCCTCTTCCAAAAAAAAAGAGTTTCTTGGCTGCTACCCGTCCACAAACACCATTACTGATCAAGCTTCTCTGGACTGTAGAAGGGTCAACTTGGCATCCCAATGATGCTGCCAGATTCTGAGCCAGGTCCTTGCTGGACTTCTTCTGGTCTCTCAAAAAAGAAACTCTGAGAAACTTCTCATCAGATTTTGAAACTTTTCTTGTCCTTCCAGTGCTTTTTTTGTCCTTGACTTCTCCTGATTTTTCAAACAGCTTGAATACCATATCTTGAGTATCCAGTATGCTTGCTGATTTCCCTTTAAAAGTGGCCTTGCTGATGTAAAAGTATGATTTTATGGCTGCCAAAGTCTGTGATCTTTGGAATATTGAATGGAAGGATGTGATTAAAAGATGTACTTATTAGAAAGTTTCCAATGAATTAAACTTACACCACATGTGTATATAATGCTCAAGCATGTCTTGGACAAACCTGGTGTAATAGACCTTTTTCACAGGAGTCATTTTGACTTGAAATAGGACAACTTAAAGTATTAGCAATGACAATAATTAGGATTCCATTCAATTTAGGTTTACTAGAGTCAGTTGCCAGTTCTGTTTTTTAATGCTGCATACAAATATTCTGTATTTTCTGGTTGTATTCTAATAAAGAGACTGAGAAATTATTATATATGGTCATTATACCATTGCTAAAACAACACATCTAATGGTGGCCTAAGACTTTTGCAAAGTACTGTAATATATATATATATATATATATATATATATATATATATATATATATATATATATATATATATACATACATATATACATAACTGTACTTTTAAATGTACATTTGTTTTGTACAAATTTTTTGTCTTGAGAAACAGTTAACAATAACTCTGATCTGAAGTTGTGCTATCCTGCTGTGCATTCAATTCAATTGCACTCAAGTGCACAAATATACTTTCTTAACTTGTAGAAGCTCATTGTGTGGAAACAAATTTATGCAAAACAGTTTTAAATAGCTCAACTGCTTAAACATTCAAACCCTAATTGCAATGATAATTACGTATTTTGGTATCAGTGTTTAAGTTGTTTCATAGTTTAAAGCAGGGGTCAGCAACCTTGGCTCTCCAGTTGTTTTAGAACTACATTTCCCATGATGCTTAAGTATCTTTGAGCTGCCTAAGCATCATGGGAAATGTAGTTCTAAAACAACTGGAGAGCCAAGGTTGCTGATTCCTGGTTTCAAGGACAATTATGCATTAAAAAGGTTAAATAAAAGCAGTTTGAAGGAACCTTAAACTACTGACTACAACTAAAGCAGCATAATTACTACTTACCATGCTATTGGCTTTTCCTCCTGCATCTCTCTCTAAAACTGTATCATATTTTAACCCATTACAGAAGTCAGTTGGTAAAGCTCTGCATCTCTATGCTGGGCACCGCCATCTTGTTTTGCATTTATAGTTGCATCTTATGACAGAAACAGTTCTCTTTCACAGATAAGTGATTTTGCTGGCTTTTTGACAGCTGCATCATGCACTTAGGATAAGCAGAAGAGTTACATTTTTGCTGTTTTTTTTTTGTTTTTGTTTTTTTAAACACAGTTTAAAAATTACAAAATAATTATAAAAAGCCCTCAGGAATAATATAGAGAAATGCAACCTCTGCAAAAATGTACAGCTCTCGCTCTGTATTGTGCACTCTAAAATGTAGTGCATAAAACTGCTTGACAAGAAGACAACAATATCACTGGTCTATAAATGTGCACTATTCTGTCACATGGTACAGTAATAATTAACTTCCAAGATGGCGGTGCCCAATGTTAAGATGCAGAACATCACTAACCAGCACTTTTTAAAGGTTAAAATAAGAACAGCTTTGGAGAAAAAAACATTGCTGCTATAATTGCACCTAGCAGTTTAATTTCCCTTTAAATTGAAGGTAAACCCAACAGAAAATGTATAATTGTTAACAACTTAGTCCCAGGATTCTACTGCTTACTGGCTGATAGGGAAAGTTCTTTAAGTAAAACAATGTAATACATTTTAAAATATCATCTTTTACTTGGTACAGAGAAAAAAAATGGAAAATGATGTCCCTTGAAATGAGAGATTATGAAAATAACTTACAATTAATATAGGGAAGGATTATGTTTCTTATCATGTTAACTGGACATGAGCAAGATCTTAAAAATAATTAATAATAATCTAAATTATTATTATTATCATTATTATTACTATTATAGTTTATTTGTAAAGTGTCATAAAGTTCCATAAATATTAAAGAGGAAAAATGCAAACAAAATAGATTGTTTAAAAGAATCCATTCATTTTTGAAGAAGTCAAGAAAAAAATCTCTTTCAATCTGTCCAAAAACAAATTTCAAGTTCTGGTGAAGTTCACATGGTTAAAAGCCACTGGAAATGCAGAGTCCACTCAATGGTGTCACAACTTACAGTCAAGCACCAGCAACTATGAGTGAAGATTTTTTTTAGTAGCACAAATAACTGCATAAAGGGAAAATCTGTCACTTTCATATTTTAGATGTATCTATTTTGAGTTGTACAAAAAGGGAATTATTTCCCTGCCTCTATGCCATTCTAATTTGCACTTTCTTGCTTTATAATTTGTGTTATTACTGTAACTGATAGTGTTTGTGTGGGTGCCAGGCAGTCACATCTAAGTGACTATGTTTCACTGCTCATTAGTGTGGCATGCTGGCCAGGTTATTAGTCTCTGCGTGATATTAATGCTTGGATAGACTTCACTCTCATTTGGCTAACAAATCTTGGACTTGCTTCATGTCAGCAAGTCCATAATGTGAAATCGCAGGAGTTTGTCACTCAGTAAGGGAGTCGATTTACTGAGCTAAATATACAGCATGATATACAAGGATACAGTAAAATGTGCTATTTATAAGGTGCCAGTTGTTGAATGGAATGTGTTTAACCTATTTTATTTTGAAGAAGTCTGCAATGCAAAGTAAGAAAATCTGAAATATATTGCTCAGTAAACTTTAACTATACAATATACTTTTAAAAAGATATTGCACTTTGTTCCATCTATGAGACAATGTTACAAAATGTATTACAGAGCTGTTTTATTTGAAAAATAGATGCCCAGTGCCAAAACAAATAATTTTATGTGGGAGTTGTATCTGCCAATGAGCAATACATTTCTATGTATCAGTTGAACACACACATTAACTTTTTATGAGTTATGGAAGTCATAAACTTCATATTTTTTCATAATTATAAAAAATAAAAATATGTGTCTAAGATCAGTTAGATTGCCATATATTCAATCCCTCTCACTGACAGGGATCTTAGACATACATATTTTTATTTTTATAATTATGATAAAATTAAAACCATATAAAGGATGTATTTTTGAGAAAATACATAAGTGACAAATGATCTAGATCAAATAAATAATAGGATGGGTCTTAACAAATAATTGATATCTTTTTCTGTTTGATTGTCATTGTTCGATTGCAGATCATTTAAAAAAATCTATATATGTGGTAGTTAAACTAATGACAACAAGCTGAATAGATATGATTGGGTAAAATTGTCATGACAACCATATACTGATAGGTGGATTGTATACTTTCTAACCACCATATTGATACTACACATTAATAAGATTGGATTGGCTAATGGTAGTCATGACAATGACTTGCTGATTGGTGAGGAGGTATTTAAAAATGGATTCCAATAGAAAATTACCATATGCCTGAAGAACCATGAGAAACAGATAGTGTTGGTAATGAGTGTGCAAATCAAGTTTTAACTATATGTTTTAACAATTTTATAATAGTGATTTATGGAATCCTTTAACACTGACCCCAGTGATCTTGCCCAAGACCGGCAACCAGGACACGAAAGCAGAGACTGAGCAGTAGTGAGCAGGAGCACTAAGATCACCCAGCATGCCTGAATAAGCCTGCATTGGTGCTGCCACGTTTGTGAGTACATATTGATCAATGCAGTTATTTATACATTTGATCTGAGTGATATCTTGCACCAGGAGGTGCCCTCAATTCAACTGATGCTCTTTCATACATGATAAATAACTTTGAGTACAATATCCGATTAAAGGGACAGTAAAAATGAATCTTCAATGGATTAGATAGAGCATGAAATTTTAAACAAGTTTCCAATTTACTGTTATCAATTTTGCTTATTTCTCTTGGTATCCTTTGTTAAAAACAATCTTCGGTGAGCTTAGGACCATACACGTGTCTCAAGGCAATGTTTACAACATTGTTTATAGCAGTTATACAAAAATACAAACACAGGTGCCATAGACTACTAAAGACATATGTATGTTCCTGAGCTCCTATCAGCCTAACTAGCTTTACTCTTCAACAAAGGATATAAAGAGAAAAAATAAAATGTTATAATAGAAGTCTAAAGTTGTTTTAAAGCATACTTACCTTATACCTGCGTATGCTCACCTCGTCCCAGGGAGCAAGCATACTTACCTTGTATCTGCGTATGCTCACCTTGCTCCAGACACCATGCATACTTACCTGATACCTGTGTATGCTCACTTGTTCCTGAAGCTGTACCTATCTGGTATCCTGTGAGAGTCTCACCAACAGTACCCACTGGGTATCCTGTGCCTGCTGAGAAACCTGTGTCCACCTTACCAGTGACAGCTCTCCTCAAACCAGCTGTGCCTGCTGTACCTATCTGGTATTCCATGAACGTCTCAGCAAAAGTACCTGCTAGGTATCTTGTGCCTACTGAGAAACCTGTGTCTACTATACCAGTGACTGCCTTCCTTAAACCAGCTGTGCCTGCTGCACCTAACTAGTATCCTCACCAACAGTACCCTTTTTGTGACAACCTCACCCTTTACTCTTCAATGTAAACTCCAGTGTCCATTGGACATAGTTACTGCAAACTACTTAAAGTATTCTAAACTTTTTATTGGACTTTAGTGTTTTACATAAGCCTATGTTCAAACTTGCTGCTTCTGTGATCTTCAATCTGAATGACCAACTGTTCTTTTGTTTATCAATCAGTAAAGCTGACTCACTCACTAACACAAGTGGAGCTTTATTTACCGCTTCCGCTAGAAGGCTAATTGCACTAGAAGTAAACTTTTTGCGCTCTAACGCACTTATATATATGCCTATATATGTATACATATGTATTTATTTGTTTATATGTGTATATACAGTTTGTCTGTAAATACATATATACACATATAAATAAATATGTACACACACACACACATATATATATATATATATATATATATATATATATATATATATATATATATACACACACACAGTCAAGGCCAAAAATATTGTCACCCCCACATTTCTGTCAGATAATGCACCACTTTGCCTAGAAAAATTGTTGTAATTACTAATATTTAGGCATTCTCATGTTTTTTCTTTTGTTTGTATTTGTATGACACAAAAACACTTGACATAATCCATGCAAAACTCCAAAAATGGACTGGACAAAATTATTGGCACCCTCAATTTAATATTTGGTAGCACACCCCTTGGAAAAAATAACTGAAATCATTTGGTTCCTGTAATCATCAATGAGTTTCTTACACCTCTCTACTGGAATTTTGGAACACTCTTCTTTCACCAACTGCTCCAGGTCTCTCAGATTGGAAGCGTTCCATTTCCGAACTGCAGTTTTGAGATCTCTCCACAGGTGTTCTATGGGATTGAGAGCTGGACAGTTCAGTACTCTCCAGCACTTTGTCTTAAACCATTGCTGGGTGCTTTTTCATGTGTTCTTTGGGTCATTGTCCTGCTGTAAGACCCATGACCTCTGACGGAGACCCAACTTTCTGAAACTGGGCCCTACTTTGCACCACATAATTCTTTGGTAGTTTTCAAATTTCATAATGCCATGCACACAGCCAAGCCATCCTGTGCCTGAAGCAGCAAAGCAACCCCAAAATAGCAGCGAACCTCCACATTGTTTGACTGTAGGGACTGTATTCTTTCTTTAAAAGCCTTATTTCTTTTTCAGAAAACAGTAGCATGATGAACTTTACCATAAAGCTGTGATGTTGTTTAGTCTGTCCACAGCACATTCTCCCAAAAGGATTTTGGTTTCCTCAGGTAAGTTTTGGTAAACTCCAATCTGGCTTTTTATGTTTCTGTGTCAGCAGTGGGGTCCTCCTGGGTCTCCTACCATAGCGTCCCTTTTCATTCAGATGGCTACGTATAGTGCGAGCTGACACATTTGTACCCTGTGCAACCATTCGAACAATTCTTCTTTGCAATCTTTGATCATTTTTTCTCTTTCGTCTTCATCCAGGGATATTGAGGGATTCAAGGATGCACTGGTAGCTGATAGATGTTGCAAAAACTTTATTGAAGAAAACATTAAAAGTTCATCACTGAACAAACTTCATTTCATAGACAAGTGAGAGGTGCTAGTTCCACCCCAGGGACTGCTTGCTGACGCGTTTCGGCTCCAAGGGCCGTAATCGTAGCTGCAGTCACTTGCCTTAATGATCCTTAAATACCAGTTAAAGCCAGCTAATAGGTTAAAATAGTTACACCCTTCTTTTACCTGGGGCGGAACGAAAATACACCTGTTAAAGTCTGAACTCTATATTGCATATATGGACACATAGTGAGTGTTAAACAAATGGTAGACAAAGGATAACATAGACATATATACAGATACATCTCTAAGGATGTGTATGTATATATATATATATATATATATATATACACAGTATATAGTAATGGCCAAATATATAGGCACCCCTGCATTTTTGTCAGATAATGAACCATTTCTTACAGAAAATTGTTGCAATTATAAATGTTTAGGCATTTTCATGTTTATTATTGGCACCTTCTCATTGTAAGAAATTGTAAGAAATAATTGCATTCCAAGTTTGTGATGCTCCAGTAATTTGTAATTAAACTCACCTGTATCAATTAACAGGTGCTAACAATATAGAAATCACACCGGCAACCAGTTAAAATGATGAAAAATTGACTCAACCTTTCTGTTGTGTGTCTCTGTCTGCCGCACTGAGCATGGAGAAGAGAAAGAGCAGCAAAGAATTCACTGAGGATTTGAGAACAAAAATTGCAGAAAATCATGGACAATCTCAAGGTTACAAGTCCATGTACAGAGCTCTAACATTCCTGTGTCCACTGTAGTTAATATCCCTGGATGTAAATTTACAAACGATATCGGCACCAATTCACTCCCAAAAGTATCTGTGAGCATTTAACAACTGTATTTCTAGCGTGAATAAGCTGATCAAGTCCGCTTCTTCCCCACTCACCTCTACTTCGGGGCGCAAACGACAGTGTAGACGTACTTCAAAGATAGACCTTACCTCCCACAGGCTTCAGAGTTTCCCAGCACCACGGTACCTTATTCCGCTGATGTGGTCCTTTACGCGGACTGCAGAAAACAAACCAACTGCTCCTCTAGGCTGTGCTCCGTTTTCCAGCCTCGAGGTTTCTCGGCGTCGGACATCACTATCTCTCCCCAATGCTTCAACTCTCACGAGAGGTGAGTGGACTATGCTTACAGGATTAATCACCTGTAACTCCGTGCAAATCCTCCGTTTCTTTAACATGTAGCAATTGAGGGATTCAAGGATGCACTGGTAGCTGATAGATGTTGCAAAAACTTTATTGAAGAAAACATTAAAAGTTCATCACTGAACAAACTTCATTTCATAGACAAGTGAGAGGTGCTATTTCCACCCCAAGGACTGCTTGCTGACGCGTTTCGGCTCCAAGGGCCGTAATCGTAGCTGCAGTCACTTGCCTTAATGATCCTTAAATATCAGTTAAAGCCAGCTAATAGGTTAAAATAGTTACACCCTTCTTTTACCTGGGGCGGAACGAAAATACACCTGTTAAAGTCTGAACTCTATATTGCATATATGGACACATAGTGAGTATTATACTAACATAGACCATATAATGACTAAAGACCGTAAAGCTCACTAAATTTAGCTAAGAGTTACCCATATACCTACATTAACAGTATGAAATAACAAATATATATATGTACATAGTGCATACAACAATGATTGCAACTTTTTTGATACATTTGAATACATTGCAAAATAGATACATATATACAAAATAGCGATATTACAAATGCAAATGTCAATACACAAAAGGAAAAGAAAGTGTGAGTCTAATTCGTTCCCTTGTTATAACCTAAGTTTAATGACCTAAATTTGATCACTTCCCAATTAATGTGAAAACATATATAGAGGACTTAATCCAATCTTAGGGTATTAGAAAGAAAAAAGGTTATAAACCGTGTTTAAAATTCATGGGACTCTCAATCTCACTATAAAGTCACTTTCTTCCCAGTAACACAGGGATTGAAAAGGGATCTTCAAAGTCAAAAAGACTGAGATAATGATGCGAAGATAATAGCATCTACAGGATGCTGGATACACAGGCCAAAGGGTTATTACTCCCAAAAATTAATGAGATCAAACTCTGAGTTTAATCCATAAGGGATCCTTGTTTTTAGTCTGTGTATCCAGTATGCCTCCCTTTTGGACAACAATTTATCCCTATCTCCTCCTCTTCATTTACATCTCACCAGTTCAACTAAGGTCCATTTCAAGGAATGGGGACTACTGTTGTGCCTCTCCTTGAAATGCCGTACTAGCGGTGTGGTTAATTTACCTGCTTTTATGTTAGTAAGGTGTTCCCTTATTCTTTCCCTTGTTTCTCTCGTCGTGAGTCCTGTGTACTGAATCTCACATTCAGTACAAGTCAAGAGATACACAGCATAAGAGGTTCTGCAATTTAAACAAGATAAATGTTCAAATTGCTCTCCTGTCGCTGTGCTTGAAAAGCCATTACCTTGTTGTAAGTACATACACGCTGTGCACTGTGTGTAACTGCACCTGTATGTGCCCTTGTATCTTAGCCATGATGAGGTTTGAGTTTGTGTATCTGGCCTCAACTGAGTGGGTGCCAATATATTACCTATACTTTTCCCTTTTCTAAAAGCGTATCTGCAGCCTTTGGGTATCACATTAGCTAGGCCGTCATCCGCCTTAAGCATTGGAAAATGTTTCCTTAATATATTGCAGATGTTACGATATTGTTGGCTATACTGCGTTATAAATGTCACACCTTCAAAATTCATATCAGTTTTCTTTCTTGTCTTAAGTAAATCCTTCCTATCTATCCCTGCAATTCTCTCTCTAGATGCTGTGATCTCCTTTTGTTTGTAACCCCTAGTGAGAAGTCTCCTCTCCATATCCCGAGCCTGTCTTTCAAATTCTGTGTTTAAAGTACAGTTCAGTTCCCAGTAACACAGGGATTGAAAAGGGATCTTCAAAGTCAAAAAGACTGAGATAATGATGCGAAGATAATAGCATCTACAGGATGCTGGATACACAGGCCAAAGGGTTATTACTCCCAAAAATTAATGAGATCAAACTCTGAGTTTAATCCATAAGAGATCCTTGTTTTTAGACTGTGTATCCAGTATGCCTCCCTTTTGGACAATAATTTATCCCTATCTCCTCCTCTTGATTTAAATCTCACCAGTTCAACTAAGGTCCATTTCAAGGAATGGGGACTACTGTTGTGCCTCTCCTTGAAATGCCGCACTAGCGGTGTGGTTAATTTACCTGCTTTAGGAGGGGGGGGGAGGAACAAAAACAGAAAAAGGAATTTTGAAGGAACAGGGATTTCCACCCCGGAGGGGGAGATCTCAAACGAAATACAATTAAATTCTGTAATTAACCTGTCTTCACAGGAACGTAGTGAAGTGGATTTAAAGGTACTCAGCTATGGTTTGAATTTTGTTCCAGCTGAGAATTTTAACCTTTTCCAGACACTAGTCGATGTGAATAGATTAATCAGAAACCTCACATTAAAGAAACACTTCAATAAGAACGAAGAGATGAATCAATTTGGTTTTACTAGTAGTGATACACAACAATCTACAACGCAAACATCACTCACATTTCAGGAATATAGTGACATACAGTCTCTAGAAACGTTATTTGAAGAGGGCTCCACGAATGTCAACCCACATGACGATACTCAAAAGGATAGGGGTCCTTCTCTATCTCTGCCCTCCAGATTTTACCCCATTCAATCTAGAGGTAATATTCTGGAAAAAATTCAGAAGAGAATGGAATTAGATTTAACGCAATTGGCTTATACTGTTCAGAAGAAAAAGCATTCTAACCTCACCAAATCAGAGTCTGTTGCACTCAAAAATTTACAACAGAATGAGAAGTTGGTCATCCGCTCAGCGGATAAGGGGGGGTCTGTGGTAGTGATGGACAAAGAATTTTTTGTCCAGGAATCATTATGTCAGCTCACAGACCCCACACAATATCAAATTCTTGAGTTTAATCCCTCCAGCCGTTTCAAATATTAAATTAGTCATTTAATCGATGAGGGTCATGAAGCGGACTATATATATGAAAAAACAAGCTCTTTTCTATCAGTGACAAATCCAATTGCACCAATATTCAACTTTTTACCAAAGGTTCACAAATCCTTGGTAGTGGTGAAGGGCAGACCCATCATCAGTGGGATAGGCTCTTTAATAGAGCCGTTATCAAAATGGTTGGATGAAATCTTGCAACCACTGGTGGTGATGCTGCCCAGTCACCTCTATGACACAAAACAGTTGTTGACGGAGATGGAACGGATACATTGGCATAAAGAATATGGATGGCTCACAATAGATGTCACCTCAATGTATTCGTCCATCCCCCACAACAAGGGTTTGGAAGCACTAAGTTTTTTCCTGGAGAGGTACACAACGTATGAACAAGGATTTCGTTCTTACATATTACAAGTTACCCATTTCTTGCTCACACATAATATGTTTCTCTTTGAAGGTGTCCATTACCTGCAGAGATGTGGGACAGCTATGGGGGCCAAGTTTTCCCCCTCCTATGCCAACCTATTTATGGGTTGGTGGGAGCTGTCCCACATCTATGCATGTGATGGACGCTGGAAAGAGAGAATTGTTTATTATAAAAGCTACATAGAGGACCTGTTGGTCATCTGGAAAGGTAGTGAGACAGAAGCAACTGATTTTGTCAATGTTTTAAACAACAATGACGTGGGTATAAGATTTACATATGAATTCAATCCAGAGAGTATTAATTATTTGGATGTGAATTTGTCAGGTACTGACCAAGGACGAATTGTAACCAGGATTTACAGGAAACCCATAGCGGGAAATTCTCTTCTCCATGCCCAGAGCAGCCATCCTAAAAGGGTATTTAGGTCTGTCCTCAATGGGCAGTTTATAAGGCTGAAAAGGAACTGTACTTTAAACACAGAATTTGAAATACAGGCTCGGGATCTGGAGAGGAGACTTCTCACTAGGGGTTACAAACAAAAGGAGATCACAGCATCTAGAGAGAGAATTGCAGGGATAGATAGGAAGGATTTACTTAAGACAAGAAAGAAAACTGATATGAATTTTGAAGGTGTGACATTTATAACGCAGTATAGCCAACAATATCGTAACATCTGCAATATATTAAGGAAACATTTTCCAATGCTTAAGGCGGATGACGGCCTAGCTAATGTGATACCCAAAGGCTGCAGATACGCTTTTAGAAAAGGGAAAAGTATAGGTAATATATTGGCACCCACTCAGTTGAGGCCAGATACACAAACTCAAACCTCATCATGGCTAAGATACAAGGGCACATACAGGTGCAGTTACACACAGTGCACAGCGTGTATGTACTTACAACAAGGTAATGGCTTTTCAAGCACAGCGACAGGAGAGCAATTTGAACATTTATCTTGTTTAAATTGCAGAACCTCTTATGCTGTGTATCTCTTGACTTGTACTGAATGTGAGATTCAGTACACAGGACTCACGACGAGAGAAACAAGGGAAAGAATAAGGGAACACCTTACTAACATAAAAGCAGGTAAATTAACCACACCGCTAGTGCGGCATTTCAAGGAGAGGCACAACAGTAGTCCCCATTCCTTGAAATGGACCTTAGTTGAACTGGTGAGATGTAAATCAAGAGGAGGAGATAGGGATAAATTATTGTCCAAAAGGGAGGCATACTGGATACACAGACTAAAAACAAGGATCCCTTATGGATTAAACTCAGAGTTTGATCTCATAAATTTTTGGGAGTAATAACCCTTTGGCCTGTGTATCCAGCATCCTGTAGATGCTATTATCTTCGCATCATTATCTCAGTCTTTTTGACTTTGAAGATCCCTTTTCAATCCCTGTGTTACTGGGACGAAAGTGACTTTATAGTGAGATTGAGAG
This sequence comes from Bombina bombina, assembly GCF_027579735.1. NCBI lineage: Eukaryota > Metazoa > Chordata > Amphibia > Anura > Bombinatoridae > Bombina > Bombina bombina. The sequence goes on from NC_069499.1 coordinate 122,106,464, forward strand.
CCCCATGAATTTTAAACACGGTTTATAACCTTTTTTCTTTCTAATACCCTAAGATTGGATTAAGTCCTCTATATATGTTTTCACATTAATTGGGAAGTGATCAAATTTAGGTCATTAAACTTAGGTTATAACAAGGGAACGAATTAGACTCACACTTTCTTTTCCTTTTGTGTATTGACATTTGCATTTGTAATATCGCTATTTTGTATATATGTATCTATTTTGCAATGTATTCAAATGTATCAAAAAAGTTGCAATCATTGTTGTATGCACTATGTACATATATATATTTGTTATTTCATACTGTTAATGTAGGTATATGGGTAACTCTTAGCTAAATTTAGTGAGCTTTACGGTCTTTAGTCATTATATGGTCTATGTTAGTATAATACTCACTATGTGTCCATATATGCAATATAGAGTTCAGACTTTAACAGGTGTATTTTCGTTCCGCCCCAGGTAAAAGAAGGGTGTAACTATTTTAACCTATTAGCTGGCTTTAACTGATATTTAAGGATCATTAAGGCAAGTGACTGCAGCTACGATTACGGCCCTTGGAGCCGAAACGCGTCAGCAAGCAGTCCTTGGGGTGGAACTAGCACCTCTCACTTGTCTATGAAATGAAGTTTGTTCAGTGATGAACTTTTAATGTTTTCTTCAATAAAGTTTTTGCAACATCTATCAGCTACCAGTGCATCCTTGAATCCCTCAATTGCTACATGTTAAAGAAACGGAGGATTTGCACGGAGTTACAGGTGATTAATCCTGTAAGCATAGTCCACTCACCTCTCGTGAGAGTTGAAGCATTGGGGAGAGATAGTGATGGCTGGAAAATGGAGCACAGCCTAGAGGAGCAGTTGGTTTGTTTTCTGCAGTCCGCGTAAAGGACCACATCAGCAGAATAAGGTACCGTGGTGCTGGGAAACTCTGAAGCCTGTGGGAGGTAAGGTCTATCTTTGAAGTACGTCTACACTGTCGTTTGCGCCCCGAAGTAGAGGTGAGTGGGGAAGAAGCGGACTTGATCAGCTTATTCACGCTAGAAATACAGTTGTTAAATGCTCACAGATACTTTTGGGAGTGAATTGGTGCCGATATCGTTTGTAAATTTACATCCAGGGATATTAACTACAGTGGACACAGGAATGTTAGAGCTCTGTACATGGACTTGTAACCTTGAGATTGTCCATGATTTTCTGCAATTTTTGTTCTCAAATCCTCAGTGAATTCTTTGCTGCTCTTTCTCTTCTCCATGCTCAGTGCGGCAGACAGAGACACACAACAGAAAGGTTGAGTCAATTTTTCATCATTTTAACTGGTTGCCGGTGTGATTTCTATATTGTTAGCACCTGTTAATTGATACAGGTGAGTTTAATTACAAATTACTGGAGCATCACAAACTTGGAATGCAATTATTTCTTACAATTTCTTACAATGAGAAGGTGCCAATAATAAACATGAAAATGCCTAAACATTTATAATTGCAACAATTTTCTGTAAGAAATGGTTCATTATCTGACAAAAATGCAGGGGTGCCTATATATTTGGCCATTACTATATACTGTGTATATATATATATATATATATATATATATACATACACATCCTTAGAGATGTATCTGTATATATGTCTATGTTATCCTTTGTCTACCATTTGTTTAACACCTGAGATCTCATATCTTTGACCACTTTTTGTGTGCAATTTTTCTTATTATTAATTTTATTAGACAGTTTTATTATTAGTGTAACTGTACATTTTAATGTATTTTTGATGTGTTTTGTACAACTTTTTTAATTTTGCAAAACAGTTAACCACAGCTCTGAGATTGTGGTAAATAATTCTAGCATAAATTTCAATTGCACTCACAGGATTGCAATTGTGCTCAACAGGTAATATGAGTGCAATTTAACCTGCATGCAAACGATCCCGAAAACCCTTGCGCAAACATTTGTGTGCCACTTTTAATCTAGGCCTATATCTTTCAAACACAACACTCCCATTTCAAACTGTTTGATACTACTGAATAGAAAAAAATAGATTACAAGTGGAGTGTTATAACAAGTAGAGCAAACATGATTACATGGTCACAATAATTGTACTGCTAGAATTTATATTGCAAGTTGGGAGCTAAAAAAAATTGACTTTCATGAGTGAAAGATAAATATCGCTCTCTAAATTTTCAATGACAATTGCAAAGCAGAAAGTAGAGCACATATTACCAACTGATTGCTGAGCTTTGTGCTTGAGGGTTTATTTATATTTATTTTATAGTCCTTCGCTATTGGTTGGTCCTGACATTTAAATATGTATCTAAATTAATTGACCAGTTATATGTAATGTCGCACAGCCCACAAGAACCAATAGAAAAACAAAAATACATAAATGACGATCACAATATCAGGAAAATCCATTGTGCAAAGGCCTTTATACAATACAAACAGGATCATATTCTTTAGATGAAATGTATTATACTGCAAGCAAACAAGGTTATCATAAAAAGAACCTGTTTTCAAGCCTTCAGAGCCTCCAGAGCAAAAATTGACTGGTGTAATTTAAGATTGTTCAAGCAATTGCTTGTGCGACCTTGCCCACTATGCTGGTGCATCAAATTGTCCAAGAGCAAGGCTTGTCAGTGATCCTGGCTAATAGGTCTGGGTTGTCTGATGTAGGCAACCTCTGAGGTTGTGTACAAATTGAGAAGCAGTGGTTGTAGGAGCCTGCATCGAATCCACCCCAAACTGCTTAAAGGGACATAATACTCATATGCTAAATCACTTGAAACTGATGCAGTATAACTGTAAAAAGCTGAAAGGAAAATATCACCTGAGCATCTCTATGTAAAAAAGGAAGATATTTTACCTCACAATTTCCTCAGCTCAGCAGAGTAAGTTCTGTGTAAAAAGTTATACTCAGCTGCAGCTCAGCTGCAGGTAAAAAAAAATAAATGAAGAAATGAACAGCAGTCAATCAGCATCAGCAGTGCTGAGGTCATGAACTCGTTTACTGTGATCTCATGAGATTTCACTAAACTCTCATTTGCAACCTATGTCCAAACACGGTCATAACGTATGTTTTACAGTGCTTGCGTCTACATTATTAAAATTCTAAATTGGGTTGCGCCTTTCGTTGGTAATTTAAATAAAATAGCAGTGGTCAGCCAGGTGGCCAGGTGCACCAGCTGCAGATAATTTCTGAAGAAATATTTTACTTAAATACTTGAAATTTAAATACTATTCACATACAAAAGTTAGACCATTGCTAGTAAACATTTTGGGCTAGATTACATTTGGAGCACAAAATATTGCTTTTGCAAAAGCGATATTTGTGCGATATTTGTGCTCCACTTAGTAATACCAGCACATAGAAACATAGAAACATAGATATTGACAGCAGATAAGAGCCATAGGCCCAGCAAGTCTGCCCGATATTACCTAACAGTATAAATTATCTAGTTCGTAGGATAGCCTTATGTTTGTCCCAGGCATTTTTAAAGTCCCCTACAGTGTTTGTCATTACTACCGCTTGAGGAAGTTTATTCCATAAATCAATCATTCTTTCTGTAAAGAAGTGCTTCCTCAAAGTACTCCTGAATCTACTACCCTTTAGCTTGAGCTCATGACCCCTTGTTCTTGAATTTTCGATTTTATGTAAAATACTCACAGCCTCAGTTTTACTAAGCCCCTTAACGTACTTGAAAGTTGCTATCATATCACCTCTTTCCCTTCTCTCCTCTAAGCTATACATATTTAGGTCATTGAACCTATCCTGGTATTTTTTTTTTTAGACCATGTACCATTTTGGTAGCCCTCCTTTTCACAGATTCAGGTTTGTTAATATTCTTCTAAAGATATGGCCTCCAGAACTGCACACAATACTCAAGATGAGGCCTAACAAATGTTCTATAAAGTGGCATAGGAACCTTACTATTTCTGGAAATGGCTTCCTGTTGGGGGAGGAGCACGCACGCCTAGTTGCTCCACGTCGGCTGCTAGATCCAACGCAGCGTTGTATACCTGATCCCCGCGCCTGTTTGCCCCACGGCCCTTGGTGGATATCCTGGGCCTGTCTAGGGCACTTTTTGCAGCGTGCTGCAGAGGCAGAAGAAGCCCCCTTTACACATTGTGTGCAGCAGACATATCTCTATGTAAATCTTCTCACCTGCCTGCAGTAGTGGAACAATTTCTTGTGTTAAGTGAGAGGGCAGTACCGGGAAGGACCGGGAAACTGTTACTGGTGACGACCGGCAAAGAGAAGGGTAAGACAGGCACCTGGCTTGACGTGTGCCGCTGGCAGGTAGGAGGTCAGGAGTTCAGCGGGAGCTGGGTCCTGTCCTCTCTCCTCGCGGCTGAAGAAACAGAGTGCCCGACCACAAGGGTAATCATATCCCGACCCCTGCACCCCTCACCTTGCCATCATCAGGTACTTTTTTTTCAAGGATAAGTGTCTGTGAACATATTGCATTATCTGGAGTGCTATTTACGGTTAGCCTGGGTTAACTAGAGAAAATGGTCATGGCTACACATGTTGTCTAAAAAGGCAGCCTAAAAGTTTAACCGCTGAAAGAGTACTGTGTAAGAATTCAGCTATTTGTTTCTTAATCTTCCTGCCACCATAATCCAGAAGATACGGCTGTATGTGAAGCATTTTTAGGACTCAGTATATCTTGGTGGATAAAGGATAAATTTAGTATAAATATCATATCAGGATCCTGTATTTCTTCCTTTGTGTGACTTTTTGTGCAGGACCTCAATACAGCAGCTGCAGATAAAGGGTTAAAACCTGCAAAAACTTCAATTGGGGACTCTATATTAATCTTATCACAAATGAAGAGCTAGCCCTATGACTTTATTAAAGCAGCAGTGAAAATTCTATCTTGGTCCCTTATGGATCCAGAGCCGAAACTTGTATCTCTTTTGCATGAAAAGAAGAAGGAAAGTGTATGAGAAGTGAACAATAAATAAAGGGGACTTGTTTTCCTAGCTGCAGTAGCCAAAAGAAAAGAGAAAACAATATATTTTGTCTTATAAGCTTGTATCTGACTTTATATATTATATTGTTGGCTAGGCGACATGGTGATAGTTGCAAAAACTGTATATTTGTTGGTCTAGACAGTATATTTCATGAATCTTTTTATATGTCATATAATTTTTTTGGTTTAAAATAAGGTGTTTACCTATCATATAGCGACCTGAAATCGCATTACAGATAAGCTTATTTGACCTGCCAGGCTCTTTTTCCTCACCTTCACCATTATCACACTCCACTTTTTTGACTCTTATTATTTTGATTAATCACTCAAAGAAGAGAAAAGAAAAGGAAAAGGTGTTTTTTTTTTTTTTCTCGCAAGTGGATTGGTTTCCACTTTTTTCTAACTCTCACACCATTTTATGGATAGATTTCTCACACAGGCGAATACTATTTCGCCCATAATGCCGGCCAAGGTCAAAGAAAGAAAAAATAAGGTTAATGACTCAAGTAATGATACAAGTCTAGATCACTCAGGTGTAAGAATGGATTCTCAGGTCTTATTTTCTCAGATAGCCGAGCTGTTTACACCCCAGTTTGAGCTCATTAAAAGAGAATTAACCAGTATCTCCTCTGACGTGATAACCCTTACAGAAGAAGTAAGGCAATTTGCCGCAAGGATCTCCGAAGTTGAGAACAGGGTTTCCGACTTAGAGAACCTGGTTAATTCTCAAGAAACTATTTTCACAGAAGTAAGAAACAAGAATAACTAATCTCCAATCCCGCCTGGAAGAATTAGAAGATCATTCCAGAAGGAATAATATAAGAATAATAGGCCTCCCAGAAACCTCAGAATATGAGGACTTGATTAAATTCACGTCAGTTTTGCTCCCCCAAACCTTAGGGGTCCCGGCCTCACAGTTACCTCTAGAAGTGGAAAGAGCTCATAGGTTAGGGACCAATAGAAACGCTCTAGATGGTGTAACTAGAAATAGGGCTTGCCTAGTGAAATATTTAAAATTCCAGGATAAAATTGAACTATTAAGGTTATTTAAGAAAAATGGTTCTCTTATGTTGGGAAACCACAAAATATTATTGTTTCAAGACTTTTCGTCTGAATCGTCTGCCAAAAGGAAACTGATGGCCCCCCTTTGTACTCAGCTGATAAAGCAGAATTTGAAAGAAAGGTTGATTTACCCCGCAAAAATTGTCTTAGAAGAAAAGGGAAAGAGATACTTATTTGCTAACCCTAAAGAAGTAAAAGAGTTCATTGATACTAATGTAACCCTCTAGGGGGTACCGCCACAGAGGCTGGTTGAAGGTTACTATATCTTTTTTCTTTTTTTTTTTTTTATAAGGATGTATATTGTCTGCTTTGTAATTCATTTTTATTTTGTGGCATGTATGGGTGATGGGTTTTCACCATTTTTTTTTTTTTTCCTTTTTTTCTTTTTTCCACTCCTCTCTCCCCTTTTCCCCCTCTACTGCCTTTTAGTATAACCGGAACAGAATTCCGGGATGATGACTGATTTAAAAGTTGTGTCATGGAATGTTGGAGGAATTTCTTCCCCAGCTAAACGAAAACTTATACTGAAACACCTAGGGAAGGATAAACCAGATATTGCGTTCTTGCAGGAGACGCATTTAAACGAGGTAGAAACTGCAAAACTTAAGTGTAAATGGGTAGGACAAGTTATTGGGGCCCCCTCCTTGAATAGGAAATGTGGAGTAGCAATTTTACTTAATAAAGACTTAAAATACTCTATTATCAAGGTACAAGCCGACCCTGATGCACGTTTTATAATTTTGGAGATTTGCGTTAATGAAGTTAAATTTATTCTGTGTAATCTTTACGGCCCTAATCTAATATCTCAGAGATTCTGGAAAAAAATTGAACACATCCTGTTTCCGTCGACTAATGAAAATGTTATAATGGGTGGAGATTTTAATTTAACTCCCTGTCCTATAATGGATAGACTGTCAAGCAAAAACCTAAAATTTCATAATAGAGGGGCGCGTCTCCTTAAAAAAATGTGTCATAACCTTAAGTTATGTGATATTTGGAGACTTAGGAATCCTGATGCTCAGAGGTTCACATGTGAATCTAAGTTATTTAAATCTTTCTCTAGAATAGATTTATTTTTAATCTCTGAATCTTTATCCATACAAAAATTAACGGTTGATATCAGCGACATTGCGATTTCAGACCACGCGGTTATATCACTCAGTTTTGTATCCTCAAATATTAAAAAAAATAAGGGTGTCAGATTCTTCTTCCCCAGATATCTTGTGAGTAATATTAAATTTTCTACTTGGTTAAAACAGAGTTGGAAGGACTTCTGTAGTTTTAATATTAATTATTTCAATAAAATCGAAGTTTTCTGGGAAACCGCAAAGGCGGTGCTACGGGGTCAAATACAGGCCTATATGTGCAATTTAAATAAAAAACAGCGAGCAGCTGAGACGCAATACTCCAACCAGGTAAAAAATACATATAGAAAGTATGTATATCAGCAATCAGCTAGAAACTGGAAAGCCTATTCTGAAGCCAAAAAAGCTCTAGATATTTTTCTTAAACAAAAATCTTTGGAACAAGAATCAAAGACTAACCTATATTTTAGGGGTTTTCAGGGATGTTCTGCTAAACACCTAGCTCGCCTCACTAAAAGTAGAAAGAAAAAGAACTATATAGCTGCTCTGCAAGTAGGGAATTTTAGAGTTTTTGAAACAGAGGAGATTTGTAAGGGGTTTTTTGATTTCTATCAGTCCCTTTACACCGATATAACCAGTGATGCAGAATGTCAAGATAATTTCTGGCAGGATTTGCAAACCCCAGAGATTCTGGAGGAGGAATCTGCCTTTCTAATTGCACCTATTTCTGACAAAGAAATTCTTGGAGTCATAGAACAGCTTAAAACTAATAAAGCAGCCAGCCCAGATGGCTTGCCAGGAGAATTCTATAAGATCCTGGCCCCAGAGTTGAAGCTGACCTTGGGCAAATTGTTTAATTCTTATTTTTGTTCCAATGACTCTATCTCTTTGTATTTTTCTGCGGCCAATATCTCTTTAATATTAAAAAAAGGAAAAAACCCAGAAGATCCTGCGTCTTATAGACCAATTTCTGTGTTAAACACAGATTATAAAATTCTATCTTCAATAATCGCTAAGAGGCTGGCCATTGTACTGGAGAAAGTTATCCACACAGACCAGGTAGGTTACATGTTAGCTAGGAACTCTACTAGACATATCCGCAGTGTAGCTACATTTCTGGATTACCATTGGAACCTATATGGGGCGAATAAAGTTAATAATGACAATACTAAAGATATAGCAATTTTAACAATTGGCTTTTGATTCTATATCCTGGAAGCATTTACTTTTTACTTTAGTTAAATTTGGATTTCATGAACAATTTGTTTCTTTTATTAGGAAACTCTACAAATCTCCTATGTCCTTTTTACTGGTTAATAATACACTTTCAGAAAAGATTATTTTGAAAAGAGGTACACGTCAAGGATGCCCGTTATCCCCTTTATTATTTAATATTGCTTTAGAACCTCTAGCGATCAAACTAAGGGAAAAGATGGAAGGTATTTCCTTGGGTACACAAACCCTTAAATTATTACTTTATGCTGATGAACTTCTACTGTTTTTTGAGGATACTAGACAGTCTATTCCACTAGCCATGAGATACTTGAAACAGTTTGGTGCCTTCTCCGGGTATAGGGTTAATCCGCAAAAGAGCGAGCTTTTATGGGTTAAAAAGTCAATGGGCAGTATTCAAGAAACCCCATTTAGGACAGTGGATTGTATCAAATATTTGGGCATTTTTTTTCACACTAACCCAAAAAAATGGTACAGTGCAAATTTTACCCCCTTACTGGAGAAAATTCAGGCCAATTTAGAAAACTGGACGTATTTCCCTCTTTCATTGAAAGCTCGGGTTAACTTATTTAAAGCTATTATCTTCCCTAGATTGCTTTAGCCTCTGCAAAATTTACCAATTTTTATACCTTCAAATGATATAAAGAAGATATGTACATGTATTTCCAGATTTATCTGGGGTAATAAAAAAGCACGTACAGGGAGTGCAGAATTATTAGGCAAGTTGTATTTTTGAGGATTAATTTTATTATTGAACAACAACCATGTTCTCAATGAACCCAAAAAACTCATTAATATCAAAGCTGAATAGTTTTGGAAGTAGTTTTTAGTTTGTTTTTAGTTATAGCTATTTTAGGGGGATATCTGTGTGTGCAGGTGACTATTACTGTGCATAATTATTAGGCAACTTAACAAAAAAAATATATATAGTTGACTCCATCCTCAACCCGAAAAGGCCCCACAAGCTCATCTTTGATGATACCAGCCCAAACCAGTACTCCACCTCCACCTTGCTGGCGTCTGAGTCGGACTGGAGCTCTCTGCCCTTTACCAATCCAGCCACGGGCCCATCCATCTGGCCCATCAAGACTCACTCTCATTTCATCAGTCCATAAAACCTTAGAAAAATCAGTCTTAAAATATTTCTTGGCCAAGTCTTGACGTTTCAGCTTGTGTGTCTTGTTCAGTGGTAGTCGTCTTTCAGCCTTTCTTACCTTGGCCATGTCTCTGAGTATTGCACACCTTGTGCTTTTGGGCAGTGATGTTGCAGCTCTGAAATATGGCAAAACTGTTGGCAAGTGGCATCTTGGCAGCTGCACGCTTGACTTTTCTCAGTTCATGGGCAGTTATTTTGCGCCTTGGTTTGTCCACATGCTTCTTGCGACCCTGTTGACTATTTTGAATGAAACGCTTGATTGTTCGATGATCACGCTTCAGAAGCTTTGCAATTTTAAGAGTGCTGCATCCCTCTGCAAGATATCTCACTATTTTTGACTTTTCTGAGCCTGTCAAGTCCTTCTTTTGACCCATTTTGCCAAAGGAAAGGAAGTTGCCTAATAATTATGCACACCTGATATAGGGTGTTGATGTCATTAGACCACACCCCTTCTCATTACAGAGATGCACATCACCTAATATGCTTAATTGGTAGTAGGCTTTCGAGCCTATACAGCTTGCAGTAAGACAACATGCATAAAGAGGATGATGTGGTCAAAATACTAATTTGCCTAATAATTCTGCACTCCCTGTATATCTCTTGATAAGTTGATGTTAAAAAAGGAGTTGGCAGGTTTTTCTTTACCCAATATTAAACTTTATAATTGGGCAGCTATGATTAAGATAGCACTTGACTGGATTTCTGAATCTAATATAGTCTCTTCTTTTGATCTTGAAAGTTTTTATTGCAAACCTTTTATGTTAAAGGCTATATTGCATTGTCCGCTTAAAACACTGCTGTTTAACATTAATAGTCTTACCACTATTAAAAATATAGTAGTGGCGTGGAGGAAATGTTGTACCCTGCTTGGGATAGACTCAAATTTTTCAAATTTTTTACCTATTTGTGGAAATCCTCAATTTTTGCCAGGAATGTATAATAAGGCCTTTCAATCGTGGAAAGACAAAAAGCTCTGCTTCTTAGCTCAGATTATAACAGATAATGGACAAGTGGCTTCTTTTCAAGAACTAACTTCTCAATTTGGTATTTCTAATAAGACCTTTTTTGCATATCTGCAAATACGTCACTATATAGATGTGGCCGATTTTACCTTTCCTATCTCTCCCGCGTGGTCTGAGATTGATGTATGCTGTTCTAAATTTAAAGTGGGGGATGCCTCTATCTCTTTAATATATGATATTATGATGTCCAAACAAGGTGCACTGGCTATGGGGAACATTATTAATAAATGGATTTATATTTTTCCAGAAATGGATGAAAATAAAATTATCTCCAGTTTTTCAGTACTTAATCAATGTCTTATCCCCACTGCCTGGAAAGAGTCTCATATGAAAATATTTAATAATTTTTATATTTCTCCGTTTAGATTGAATAAAATGTTCCCCTCTTCAGCTCCAAACTGTCCACGGTGTAGTTTTTTTGGGGCTGATTTCTGTCACATGGTATGGTATTGTCCAAAAATTTCTCAAATGTGGCAAAAAATAGCATACTGGGTTTCCAGCCTTTATAACATGCAAATTCAATTTACATTAGAAAATATTTTTTTTTATATAGTCAGGATGAGAGTCTTGGTTTATATCAAAATATGGTCAATACGATTATATTAGTTGTTAGACATTTAATCTTTAAATACTGGAAAGCCCATTCTGTACCAAAATTTTCAAGTTTGTTAAAGGAAATTCAGTCCCAGATTATATTTGAGTCATTCCAGTTAAACACAGTCTCCGACAGGAAAATAAAATCATTTTTATACCCATGGCTTCCAATAATTAAATCCTACCCGATTAACTTACAAAAACAGATTTTGTCCCCCTTCTTGAAACCTAATGCCTTTATGGATCTTGTCCTGCATAATTTTTTCCCAGCTGAGTGGGTTTCGCTTTATAGAGAAGGTTAGGTTATAGGTATTGATAGAGGGGGAAGAGGGCTGGAGACAGGGTGGGTCTCCCCCTCCTTTTTTTTTTTTTTTCTTTTTTATTACATTACTATGTTCCCTTTTTCTTTTTAATCATATAAGCAAGGTGGTTTGATGATAAAATTATGCAACAGCGTTAGCTCCAGTTATAAGGATACTATAAATGTATGTACAAAATACAAGTGTTGGGGCCATTAAGTCTTTATATACCTAAATAAATGGTATTTTGTTCTAGTTTCAATTGAAGAAAGGTATGATTTAATGTTTTTTAATATACACTATATTTACTTTACTGGTGGTCTTTGATACCTTGTGAGATGTCCTAATTTTGTTTCTGTCTTTTTTCTTTTTGTATATACCTTAATTGTACTTGCTGTGAAATTTCAAAAATTAAAAAATTAAAAAAAAAAGGAACCTTACTATTTCTGCTGCAAATACCTCTACCAGTATATCCAAGCATTCTGCTAGTCTTACTCGCTGCATTATTACATTGCTTACTGAGTTTTAAATCATCTGAAATAATAATTCCCAAGTTCTGTTCCTCATCCGTAACAGTCAGTAAAGTGTCATTGAGTCTGTAATTAACATTTGGATTTCTCTTCCCTAAATGCATTATTTTACACTTTGCTGTGTTAAACTTTAGATCCCAGTCGTTTGTCCAATCCTCTAATTGTTGTATATCACTTTTCATTTTGTCTACCCCCCCCCCCCCCGGAACATCCATTCTGTTACAAATTTTTGTATCATTTGCAAACTGACATACTTTCCCCTGTAGCCCTTTGCTGATATCACAGATAAATATGTTAAACAAAACAAGCCCCAGAACTGACCCCCGAGGAACACCACTAGTAACAGCCCCCTCTGCTGAATGAACTCCATTTACTAAGGCACTTTGTTTTCTGTCCTTAAGTCAGCATTCCACCCAGTTCACAATTTTTGAGTCTAGACCAAGGAGATTCAGTTGGTGAATTAGTTTATTGTGTGGGACATGCTCGCGTTTGCATTGCACGGAAGCTTTGCACTCATGAACATAAGCATACTGTATATATTTACATACAGTTCCCCATAGACTGCATTGTAAAGAAACTTTTCAGTGCCATTTTTTTCTAACACCCCACACTCGCAAAATTTAACCCCTAAAAACTGCTTCATGCAGTTAAAAAAAAGATGCTAATATTTTTTATTTTACAAAATGCACTACACACTTTATTTTAGGGGGTAATTGGGGCATATTTTGAGAACTAATTGCTACTGCGAGCTTGCGGTAGCACTAAGTAGTCACTTGTAGTTGCTGGTTATTTATTGCACGCCTGTAATTGGATGAATTTGCCCATTTTCGGGCGAGATAAATTAACGCTTCACATGTAATCTATCCCTTTATCGGTTCTTACTTTTTCAGAAAGTTGACTGTATATTTTAATAATTCTGTTTTAATTTAAAGTTAAACTAAATGAAATGCATAATTGTCTACAATTGTCATCTAGGCTGATAGAGAGAATGTACAACATTCTAACAATATTTTAGTTGTGTTCACGTTTTATTGTTTAAAAATGTAATTAAAGCTATATCTTTGGGGTTTTTTTTTTGTTTGTTAGTTTTTTAAAGACAAGGAATTAATTGTGTTTAATAACATGTGAAGTTTGTCAGATCCTTTGGTCATTTCAGAGATATCTAACCAGGCTAGTTCAATTAAGGTTATAAAAAGAGTTTCTTACAAGAAAGAGTTAATGTTGTTATCTTTGAGCTTTTTACTAGATACAACTGTGCAGGAATTTATATTTAAAATGCAAATGCTAACACTCTTTTATGTATAAATGGTTACAATGATTAAAAAGGTCCGGGCTGCTAGAGAGTTTGTAAACAATAACAGGAAATTATATATCCCAGGGGAGTCAGAATCTTCATTAATGTTTTAGTAGCCAATCAGGACTTTACAGCAGTGTTAAATTCATTGCTGGCAGTGTTTCTGGATAACGCCACTTTTCTCTCTAAACTAGTAATAAGAATAGAGCATAAACTGAACAACTTCTAAAAAGCCATGTTTCTTTGAAAAATGGATGGCAACTTTAAAGTGGTTATAGAAATGTTGATAGTCTAGTGATGTCGCGAATAGTTCACCGGCGAATAGTTCCCGGCAAACATAGCATGTTCATGTTCGCCGCGGACAGCGAACATATGCGATGTTCGAACCGCCCCCTATTCTTTATCATTGAGTAAACTTTGACCCTGTACCTCACAGTCAGAAGACACATTACAGCCAATCAGCAGCAGACCCTCCCTCCCAGACCCTCCCACCTCCTGGACAGCATCCATTTTAGATTCATTCGGAAGCTGCATTCTTAGTGAGAGGAGGGACAGTGTAGCTGCTGCTGATTTAATAGGGAAATTGATAGCTAGGCTAGTGTATTCAGTGTCCACTACAGTCCTGAAGGACTCATCTGATCTCTGCTGTAAGGACAACACCCCAAAAAGCCCTTTTTAGGGCTAGAACATCAGTCTGCTTTTTTTTTTTCCCTGTGTAATCTAATTGCAGTTGCCTGCCTGCCAGCGTGTGTGTCAGGCTCACAGCGTATACTGTGCCCACTTGCCCAGTGCCACCACTCCTATCTGGTGTAACAGTAGCGTACATTTAAAAAAACAAACACTTTTTTGACTGTGAAATAATAGCAGACAGCTGCCAGTACCCAAGATGGCCGCCAATAAGGCAGATGTGGAGGGTTAGAGAGCTGTTTTGGGGGGATCAGGGAGGTTGGGGGCTAAGGGGGGATGCTACACCACAGCATATGTAAATATGTTAAAAAAAAATAAAAACCTTTTATTTTAGTACTGACAGACTTTCTGCCAGTACTTAAGATGGTGGGGACATTTGTGGGGTGGGGAAGGGAAGGGAGCTGTTTGGGAGGGATCAGGGGGATTGATGTGTCAGGTGGGAGGCTGATCTCTACACTAAAGCTAAAATTAACCCTGCAAGCTTCCTACAAACTACCTAATTAACCCCTTCACTGCTAGCCATAATACACGTGTGATGCGCAGCAGCATTTAGTGGCCTTCTAATTACCAGAAAGCAACGCCAAAGTCATATATGTCTGCTATTTCTGAACAAAGGGGATCCCAGAGAAGCATTTACTACCATTTGTGCCATAATTGCACAAGCTGTTTAGAAATAATTTCAGTGAGAAACCTAAAATTGCGATAAAATTAAAGTTTTTTTTAAATTTGATTGCATTTGGCGGTGAAATGGTGGCATGAAATATACCAAAATGGGCCTAGATCAATACTTTGGGTTGTCTACTACACTACACTTATGCTAAAATTAACTTTACAAGCTGCCTACATGCTCCCTAATTAACCCCTTCACTGCTGGGCATAAAACACGTGTGGTGCGCAGTGGCATTTAGCAGCCTTCTAAATGCCAAAAAGCAACGCCAAAGCCATATAAGTCTGCTATTTCTGAACAAAGGGGATCCCAGAGAAGAATTTACAACCACTTATGCCATAATTGCATAAGTTGTTTGTAAATAATTTCTGTGAGAAACCTAAAGTTTGGGAAAAAGTGAACAATTTTTTTTATTTGATCGCATTTGGCGGTGAAATGGTGGCATGAAATATACCAAAATGGGCATAGATCAATACTTTGGGTTGTCTACTACACTACACTTAAGCTAAAATTAACTCTACAAGCTGCCTACATGCTCCCTAATTAACCCCTTCACTGCTGGGTATAAAACACGTGTGGTGCGCAGTGGCATTTAGCAGCCTTCTAATTACCGAAAAGCAACGCCATATAAGTCTGCTATAATTGCATGTCTGGCACACAGTGTTGGGGCAAGGGTCCATCTGACCACTGATACCTGGTCTGCAAAGCATGGTCAGGGCAGGTATATCACCTACACTGCGCACTGTGAAGCGGTCGTAACCCTTACACTACCTGATCGATACAACATCATACCTGATGTTTTAAAGCACGTTATTCCAAACAATTTAGGAATGTTAGGTGATTTATGCCCTTTATGGATTAAAACCAGACTCTGCATCAACTATGTCATTTTCCATGGGAGTTTTGCCATGGATCCCCCTCCGGCACGCCACAGTCCAGGTGTTAGTCTCCTTGAAACAACTTTTCCATCACTATTGTGGCCAGAAAGAGTCCATGTGGGTTTTAAAATTCGCCTGCCTATTGAAGTCTATGGCGGTTTGCCCGGTTCGCCGGTTTGCAAACTTTTGCGGAAGTTCACGTTCGCCGTTCGCGAACCCAAATTTTTATGTTTGCGACATCACTAGTTGATACAAATACAAGTTACATTTTAGTGAAACACATTTCAGTTTAATTTGTATCAGTGTCAGGTTTTCCCCTTTAAACGTACTCTATCCTGTGAGATACTGCATCCCAGAGAGTTGCATTACTTTCTATGGGAGACAGCTTTCATTTTGTCTGGGACTTTCAGGGTCTGCCTTTTTTTTTTTTTAGAGAATTAAAGGAACATGATACCCAAATGTTGAATCACTTGAAAGTGATGCAGTTTATCTGTAAAAAGCTAACTAGAAAACATCACACAAACATCTGTATGTAAAAATGTCCTCAGTATCCACATTACAATGTAAAATGATTTTAGGCATCCAATCAGGATGCATGCCCTGGGATTTGCCACACATTCACTTTAATTCTCTCCTCAGTTTAAGGAAGTTTACTATGAAATTTCAGTAAAATCTCATGAGATTACAGTAAAGCCCTGATGATGTTGGTTGCTGATTGCAGGCTCCCCCTGCTGAAATACTCCGACACTGCAGCTACATTGATAATGTCCTCAAGAAGCAGCACTGAGCGTGTCAGGTGGCAAAATAACTGACGATCTGTACTTCAGTGTGGACTGATGCAAAACAAAAGCTAATTTGTATGAAATAACAAAACAATACCTTGCTACACTGCTGTGTCAATTTCAAATAGCACCAAAATGTGTTGGTGTTAATTTGTATGAAATAACTTAAAATAAGAGATAATTAGATGAAGTCAAAAGCTATCAGCATGCTAAGTTTCATAAACATACATTCAGCCATATCAGCTTTAGAACTGCCCACAAAATCGTAATTATGTCAATGGACTTTTTCCTGAAAAACAGCATTTTTTTCTACATTAAATAGCTTTAAAACAGCTTGATCAATTTAATTGAAATTTGACAGTTTTGTAGTCATGACTAAAAGCTACAAAACTGCCACATTTTAGCACAATTATATATTTTTTGCTTCAAAGTTATGCAATTTTGAATATTGAATATTAAACAGAAACTTTATTAACAAAAATAGCTAATGTATATATATATATATATATATATATATATATACACAATAGACTTTGGTTATTTATTTTGAACCTTTTTCCTGTCATTTCGCAAATTAAAATTTTAATTCTTAGAATCGTAAGTACAGACTAGAGACTGCACAAGTGAAACCCTGCTACATATGTGTCTCGTACTGGCCTCAGCATAAGTGATTAAATAACATATTGCACAACTAATTTTTCTAACAAAATGGTAGTGGCTAGTAGTCCAATAATAAGTACAGATTGGATCCTCTAAATAAGAGGATGGATGGATGAATTTAGCCATTAAAAACAGTTTAAATAATAAAGCATTCCAAAAGTTTTAACACTCAGCTGCTTTAATACTATAATACTACAGAAAAATCTGGTTGACATTGTCTAAAAAAGCTATTATAGTGAAAACATTACCTGTTCTAATGCTATGTATTTATCCAGGGCAAAATGGTTAAACACATATGTAAATTACTGTTTTGTACCAGCAGTTCCAGACCAGCGGATGGAATCAGTAGCGCTAGTCACATAGTTGGGTTGTGAGACAAACACTGCTGACTGGATCAGCAGCAGTTTCAGCTCAGGACCAGCAACACTCTGCAGCTCCCAGGAAGTACTTTAACTATGTTTTAGCCCCTTTTGTGGCATTGCAGAGTTGCTACTGATGAAATAAAATGTTCTTTTGAATTAAGGCATGTTTTTTTATTTATTATAACGGACCTTTGATAACAAAAGCAACCAAAGATGTTTCAAAGCAACGTCAATTTTGATAGGACTTTAACTTATTTAATTTATGTATTTGTTAATTCATTTTTGTAAGATGGTAATGTTCTACTGATTACCATTTTGTGAGACAATAAATTATTAATTCAATGCTATTAAAAACACTCCCACATTTGTAGGCCTAAAGTTTGTCAAAAGTTAAGAAACTTATCCAAGCTCACTTGACTCGCTGTAAACAAAGAAACATGGTTTAATCCTTATGTCAGCTCGATGTGCGTTTACAAAAACAGCATTTTCAATTCATATTTCTGGGGGGAGGGAAAATAACTTGTTTGCTATGTGGCATGAATAACTACAGTTATAGTTCATTCATACAAAGTCTAGCTCTGTAGGCCAACGGCAAAAATTATATATCTAATAAACAACATTTTTTATTAATGTCCCTGTTGTGGAGGTGACTTTAAAATATGAGATGCTTCTCTTATGAATTTTTAAAACTGTTTACCAATACACAATACATTTGTAGTACAATATGAGCACTAAAGGGAATATTAAATGTTTGTACAGTCAGGGTTTTTTTACATTAAGTTTGCGAAAGTAAACACACCGTTAAATTGCACATAAAGTCTAAGAGAAATGTTTAAATTTGGAGGGGTGTCCTTAAAAAGATTAGAAGCCATGTAAACCTTCCTACATACATTACTTCAGAGGACAAAAGAACCGTTTCCTGCTCAAATATTAATTTCATTTTTATGGCAATGAGCTGTCTATTTGGAAAATGCTGTTGTGTAAGGTTAATTTTCTTGCCTGGTATAAATTGTTGTTTTACTACCTTAAATGCATGATAAACAAAGCTCAGTGTAGCATTCAGTTTCTTGCTGAATTTTCAGTTCTTAATCCTTTTTTTATGTGCTTCAGTATGAAGATAAAAACTATATCCAGAATTATACTACCATATTTTTATATCTATGCCTTATACAAACATTATAAATCTTTAAATGCACAGTCCACTGGCTGAGCAAGTAGGAAATATTTCTCTCTGAATAATATGACACTTAGCACTAAATATTTCAGAGATTAAAGGGACAACCTGCAAAGGGGATAAATTCCTGCTCAGTATTGCAGAAAATTGTTGGTCCCAAGCCGGACACAGCTGCCGAAGTAATCAGTAGAAGCTGTTGCAAAAACCTGCCAATCATCAGTTGCGTTTAGCTCCTGAGCCTAAAACAAGTAGAGCCCAAGAGCAGGGCTGATTTTAAACCACCAACTAGAGGTGGCAGAGAGGTTAAGAAACGGCACTCTTAAAGGGACTCTATACACCAATTTTCGTATAACTGCATGTAATAGACACTACTATAAAGAATAATATGCAGAAATATTGATATAAAAATCCAGTATAACACCGTTTTAAAACTTACTTAGGAGCTTCCAGTTTAGCTTAGTTTAAAAGGTTACTGGAACACCCACTGCAAGTGGGAAATATCAGACACTCCCCCCCCTTCCTTTGCATATGAAAAGACCCTTTACACAAACAGAAGCAAGCTGACGTAGGTATACTTCAGTATTCACCTAAAACTTTGTGGCTTGGTTAGGAGTCTGAAAATCAGAGCAATGTTATTTAAAAATAAGCAAAACTGACTTCCGGTGTGCGGGCTCTGAGTATGGCAGCGTGAGGACGGAGCTCCTGTAATCCTCACCTTGATACAACCACAAAACCGGCTCTCAAATAGACCTTGACTGCGATTAGCGGTCCGGAGGTACCACGGAGCTCAGGTACCATCTTTTGAGAGGTGTTCCCAAAAACTACCTCGCCACGGAGGCACTATATACCAGTAAGTGCTAAAGGCAGTGTGAGACCACGTGGGAACCGTTCGGCTCCTCACATTTCAAAAAGACCTAAGTAAGGCAGACGCAGAAATCACCCTGGCAGAGTGAGACTAAGCAGATAGTTGGGAGATCGGGTGAGATCTGTATCATTTGAAGTGCATCTACAGCATACATAATGACGGGCAGTGCGGCCGAGCCGTAACAATAAACCTATCCTCCTGTGCATTCTAGATACTGACCTGCAACACTTCGGATACCGTGCCCCAAGTCAAAAGAGTCTGCTATCCAATATAAGAGAGCACTATTCAAAGACGGGTTATATTGTGTAAGAGTTTATTATACTGTATAGCCTAGGAATATATCTTTTCTATAATATACACAGGGGTGGCTTTGGGGCATACCAGAAATGTTTTAGACTGTACAACCGTATGCCACCAGACTTTACTGGCATTTAATCAGTTTACTCATTTTTTTCAAGGGGCTCTTTGTGTGAAGAGACTGTAGTATACATTGAGTAATACACTTTTACTACTGCCCACCACGTGATTACAAGATCTAAGATTGGGAAATATACCGCAAGCAAGACACATTAAGGTGAGGGCACATCCCTTTTGCTATTTCAAATGCAGAACAAGCTCTCCATTAAAAGCACCTCTCCAGTGCACTGCCAATTCATTTTGGTACCTATTCATGGACAAATTCCTAACCCCACAAAGGATGTCGCATAGAAGCAAGACACTAGAAAAAAAGGGGAACGGAGCCCCTGAATCCGTAGTTTTATCACCATCCTTGGTGGCTGACACCGCCCAAACAGAGGGCCCCTCATCACTAGTGAAACAACAATTAAATGCCCTACTCTTGGCTATGTTAGACAACTTGCAGAAAGGCATTGACACTCTCACAGGCTTAGCAATTCAATTCTAGACTGACAGTTGTGGAACAACGCATATCGGACCTGGAGGATGGACACAACACTACCTCCAACCAATTAAAAAATATAATTCAATAAAATATTTCTCTGCGTCAGAAAGTTGATGACGTAGAAAATTGTTCTCACAGAAATAACGTCAGACTTGTGGGTTTGCCTGAGACGATTCGACCCTCTGAGCTTTTATATTTTGCAGAACACTCACTTCCTAATCTACTGAAAGTTCCACCTCAATTCATTCCAATGAAAGCAGAGAGAGCACATAGAATTGGAGAAGACTAAGCCCCCCTTCTTCTGAGGGGAGTACCCCACCACGTGGGTAATGATCAAATATCTGAATTTTCAATACAAAATACAGCTACTAAGAGCCTATCACAAACTTCAGATGCTCATATATGATGATAAAAGGCTCTACCTGTTCCAAGGATTACTCCTCAGAGGTCCTGAAAAGAAGAAAGGAATTTGCACCATTGTGCACATTACTTCACAAAGAAAATCAGCAGGCCACCCTGCTCTACCCAGCATGTC
This sequence comes from Bombina bombina, assembly GCF_027579735.1. NCBI lineage: Eukaryota > Metazoa > Chordata > Amphibia > Anura > Bombinatoridae > Bombina > Bombina bombina. The sequence continues at coordinate 122,127,217 of NC_069499.1, forward strand.
TGCGCATCCATATCCTGAGGGGTCCAAGACTCTTTGATTCGCCTAAGGAGGCACAAGAATTTCTGGAACAGCACAGAAGTGCCCTTTCGCAATCATCAGAACAGCAAAAAGACTCCCCTGGTTGACATATGCGGTTAACCATCAGCATTTCTTAAAGATTAAACCACCCCATGGACATGGTTCCTTGAAAGTAACTTTATTTGCTGAACATTTATGGATGATTTAACAGTAAGGTTGTATATTTTTTTTTTTGTGTATATCTTGTTTGTTATGTATAATACTGTTTAGAATGTTTGGTTTAACCCATGACTTAGCTGTGAGAGACTGCTGGTTATTAAATTATATGCTCTTAGGTGCCCAGCTCTTTTGGAGAATAATAGATACTCCTCCCATATGCCCTTTATTTGTACTCTTGCATGACCTATCTATAGCAATAGCCCAATGACAGCAAAGATTATTTCCTGGAATGTAGGGGGGATAAATTCCCCCATCAAGAGAAAAAATTTTTGGCCTATCTTAAAAAATCCCATACAGATATCATGCTCTTACAAGAAACCCACCTCAATGCTCTTGAGCTTGAAAAACTTAAAACCAAATTGGTATCTGAAATTGTATATGCCCTTATAACAACTCCAGCAGGGGTGTGGCAATGCTTTTACATAAAGATTTTCAGTATGAGATTGAAGATAAAATTATGGACAAAAATGGCAGAATTACTATAGTTAAGCTTAAATGGCAAGACCAACGGTACATGATATGTAATATTTATGGTCCCAATCACCGTAATCCTGGTTTTTGGCAAACAATAACAAAACTCTTAGCCCCTTTTCTAGATACTAAACTTATCCTTGCTGGTGACTATAATTTAACCCCTAACCCAGTATTAGATAGGTTTAAAGGCCCAGAGAGATATTCCCCAAAGCCACAATCACATACTTAAAACATTTATGCATTGAAAGTCTTTGACATTTTATATATCGTGCTGGGTGTCCAGGACATCTGGAGACGACAGAACCCTATGGAAAGGGATTACACCTGCACCTCTAGAGCACACAACACATTCTCCCATATAGACCTCTTCCTAACATCTATTTCCTTAGAATTTCTTATTACTGAGGCTAAGATCCACAATATTACCATATCTGACCACGCCCCTGTGTCTCTGAGACTATTCCCTGTTCCTAAACCTACCAATAAAAGAGTGTTTCGCTTCCCCACTTATCTACTCACCTCCTCAGACTTCCAGACCTACCTTACAAGACAATGGGATGATTTTGCCACTAACAACATATCACTAGTGATGTCCCGAATAGTTCGCCGGCGAATAGTTCTCAGCGAACATAGCTTGTTCGCGTTTGCCGTGGCGGGCGAACATATGCGATGTTCGATCCGCCCCCTATTCGTCATCATTGAGTAATACTTTGACCCTGTACCTCACAGTCAGAAGACACATTCCAGCCAATCAGCAGCAGACCCCTCCCTCCCAGACCCTCCAACCTCCTGGACAGCATCCATTTTAGATTCATTTGGAAGCTGCATTCTTAGTGAGAGGAGGGACAGTGTAGCTGCTGCTGATTTAATAGGGAAATCGATAGCTAGGCTAGTGTATTCAGTGTCCACTACAGTCCTGAAGGACTCATCTGATCTCTGCTGTAAGGACAGCAACCCAAAAAGCCCTTTTTAGGGCTAGAACATCAGTCCAGCATGTGTGTCAGGCTCACAGCATATACTGAGCCCACTTGCCCAGTGCCACCACTCATATCCAGTGTAACAGTAGTGTAGATTTAAAAAAAAACAAAAAACACTTTTTTGACTGTGTTAAATAATAGCAGTCAGTTTCCTTCACACGTGTGCGTTTCAGTGCCTGCCTGCCAGGGCACAGTGTCACCCCAGTGCAACTCATATCTGGTGTAACAGTAGTGTAGATTTAAAAAAACAACACTTTTTTGACTGTGTTAAATAATAGCAGTCAGTTTCCTTCGCACGTGTGCGTTTCAGTGCCTGCCTGCCAGGGCACAGTGTCACCCCAGTGCAACTCATATCTGGTGTAACAATAGTGTAGATTTAAAAAAAAAACACTTTTTTGACTGTGTTAAATAATAGCAATCAGTTTCCTTCACACGTGTGCGTTTCAGTGCCTGCCTGCCAGGGCACAGTGTCACCCCAGTGCAACTCATATTTGGTGTAACAGTAGTGTACATTTAAAAAAAACAACACTTTTTGACTGTGAAATAATAGCAGTCAGTTTCCTTCACAAATGTGCGTTTCAGTGCCTGCCAGGGCACAGTGTCACCCCAGTGCAACTCATATCTGGTGTAACAGTAGTGTACATTTAAAAAAAAACAACACTTTTTTGACTGTGAAATAATAGCAGTCAGTTTCCTTCACGCGTGTGCGTTTCAGGGCCTGCCAGGGCACAGTGTCACACCAGTGCAACTCATATCTGGTGTAACAGTAGTGTACATTTAAAAAAAAAATACAATTTTGACTGTAATAGATTGAATAGCAGTTAGTTGTCTGCAAGCATGTGTGTCAGGCCTACAGCGTCTACTCTGCCAACTTCTGCCAGTGCACAGTGCCACTCATATCTGTTGTCACAGTAGCTTGCACGCATAGTACCACTAATCGAAAAAAAAAATGACAGGGAGAGGCAGGCCACCCCGCAGGGGCTGTCGTGGTCGTGGTGCTGTGATTCCCTTTGGCCCTAGAATAATGCCCAGTGTTCAGAGGCCACGTACCCTGAACTCGAACAGTTCTGAGGACATAGTTGACTGGCTAACACAGGACACCCAATCTTCTACAGCTTCCGCTCGGAACCTTGACGCACCATCCTCCTCCAGCTTAGCTTCGGGCACCTCTCAAGTTACCACTCACCCGCCTGCCACCACCACCAACACTAGCTCCACAGCCGCTTCACTTGATCTGTCAGAGGAGTTATTTACACATCAGTTGGAAGAAATGAGTGATAGTGATGCGCAACCATTATTGACAGAGGATGTAGATAACAGGGATATGTCTCAGTCAGGCAGCATTACACACATGGACATACGGTGTGATGATGATGTTGTACCCGCTGCTGCTTCCTTTGCTGAGTTGTCAGATACAAGTGAAGTGGTTGATGATGATGATGCATCTGTGGATGTCACGTGGGTGCCCGCAAGAAGAGAAGAAGAACAGGGGGAAAGTTCAGATGGGGAGACAGAGAGGAGGAGGAGATGAGTTGGAAGCAGGGGGAGGTCGTCGCAAGGAGCTAGTGGCACAGTCAGACAGAATGCATCGGTACCCGCTGCTGCTTTCTTTGCTGAGTTGTCAGATACAAGTGAAGCAGTTGATGATGACAATGCGTCCGTGGATGTCACGTGGGTACCCGCTGGAAGAGAAGAAGAACAGGGGGAAAGTTCAGATGGGGAGACAGAGAGGAGGAGGAGACGAGTTGGAAGCAGGGGGAGGTCGTCGCAAGGAGCTAGTGGCACAGTCAGACAGCATGCATCGGCACCCGGGGTCAGCCAGACAGCACGCCAATCAACGCATGCTGTTGCCACCACCAGAATGCCGTCATTGCAGAGCTCAGCAGTGTGGCATTTTTTTTGTGTGTCTGCCTCTGACAACAGCGATGCCATTTGCAACCTGTGCCAAAAGAAACTGAGTCGTGGGAAGTCCAACACCCACCTAGGTACAACTGCTTTGCAAAGGCACATGATCGCACATCACAAACGCCTATGGGATCAACACATGAGTACAAGCAGCACACAAACTCAAAGCCGCCATCCTCCTCCTAGTCCAGCATCTTCAGCCACGTCAACCATTGCTGTCCTCCTTGCCCCCTCTCAACCATCCGCCACTCCGTCTCTCGCCTTGAGCAGTTCCTGCTCATCTGCCCACAGTCAGGTGTCTGTCAAGGACATATTTGAGCGTAAGAAGCCAATGTCACAAAGTCACCCCCTTGCCCGGCATCTGACAGCTGGCTTGTCTGAACTCTTAGCCCACCAGCTTTTACCATACAAGCTGGTGGAGTCTGAGGCGTTCCAAAAATTTGTAGCTATTGGGACACCGCAGTGGAAGGTACCCGGCTGAAATTTCTTTGCACAAAAGGCAATCGCCAACCTGTACTCGATTGTACAAAAGGAAGTAATGGCATGTCTGGCACACAGTGTTGGGGCAAGGGTCCATCTGACCACTGATACCTGGTCTGCAAAGCATGGTCAGGGCAGGTATATCACCTACACTGCACATTGGGTAAACCTGCTGACGGCTGCCAAGCATGGAATGCGTGGCTCTGCAGAGGAGTTGGTGACACCGCCACGACTTGCAGGCAGGCCTGCTGCCACCTCCTCTACTCCTCCTACTCCATTCTCTTCCATAACCTCCTCGGTTGAGTCCTCTTCTGCTGCTGCGTCTTGCTCCACATCAACGGCACCCCCCCAGCTCCCCAGGTACTATTCCACATCCCAGATATGGCAGTGTCACGCCGTCTTGGGGTTGACTTGCCTCAAAGCAGAGAGTCACACCAGACCAGCACTCCTGTCCGCCCTGAACGCACAGGTGGATCAGTGGCTGACTCCGCACCAACTGGAGATCGGCAAAGTGGTTAGTGAAAATGGAAGAAATTTGGTGGCGGCATTGAAATTGGGCAAGTTGACACATGTGCCGTGCATGGCACATGTGTGTAATCTGATCGTACAAGGCTTTGTGCATAAGTACCCAGGCTTACAGGACGTCCTGAAGCAGGCCAGGAAGATGTGTGGCCATTTCAGGCATTCCTACACGTCCATGGCGCACTTTTCAGATATCCAGTGGCGAAACAACATGCCAGTGAGGCGCTTGATTTGCAACAGCCCGACACGTTGGAATTCAACACTCCTAATGTTTGACCGCCTGATCCGACAAGAAAAAGCTGCTAACGACTATTTGTATGACCGGGGTGCAAGGACAGCCTCTGCGGAGCTGGGAATTTTTTTACCACGTTACTGGACACTCATGTGCAATGCCTGTAGGCTCATGCGTCCTTTTGAGGAGGTGACAAACCTAGTCAGTCAAACCGAAGGCACCATCAGCGACATCATACCATTTGTTTTCTTCCTGGAGCATGCCCTGGAAGAGTGCTGGATCAGGCCGTAGATGAGCGTGAATAGGAAGAGGAAGAGTTGTGGTCACCATCACCACCAGAAACAGCCTTATCAGCATCGCTTGCTGGACATGCGGCAATGCTGGAAGAGGATTGGGAGGAAGAGGAGTCAGAGGAGGAATGTGGCTTTGAGGAGGAGGAGGAAGACCAACCACAACAGGCATCCCAGTGTGCTCATTGTCACCTATCTGGTACCCGTGGTGTTGTACGTGGCTGGGGGGAAGATCACTGAGGACGAGGACCGGGACATGAGTAGCTTGGTATCCAACCTTGTGCAAATGGGGTCTTTCATGCTGTCGTGCCTGTTGAGGGACCCTAGTATAAAAAGGCTGAAGGAGAACGACCTGTACTGGGTGTCCACGCTACTAGACCACCGGTATAAGCATAAAGTGCCTAAAATGTTACTGAATTCCCGCAAGTCGGAAAGGATGCAGCAGTTCCAAAATAAATTAAAAAGTATGATTTACACATCGTATAAGGGTGATGTCACAGCACAACGGAAATCTAACAGGGGAAGAGGTGAAAGTAATCCTCCTCCTCCTCCCACGACCACGCCGGCAAGGACAGGACGCTGTACAGACGTGTTAATGATGGAGGACATGCAGAGCTTTTTAAGTCCTACGCATCGCCACAGCCCTTCGGGGTCCACCCTCAGAGAACGACTCGACCGACAGGTAGAAGACTACCTCGCCTTAACTGCAGATATCAACACTCTGAGGAGCGATGAACCCCTTGACTACTGGGTGTGCAGGCTTGACCTGTGGCCTGAGCTATCCCAATTTGCAATAGAACTTCTGGCCTGCCCCGCTTCAAGTGTCCTGTCAGAAAGGACCTTCAGCGCAGCAGGAGGTATTGTCACTGAGAAGAGAAGTCGCCTAGGTCAAAAAAGTCTAGATTACCTCACCTTTATTAAGATGAATGAGGGATGGATCCCGAAAGGACTGACAGTGGGCGATACATTAGACTAAAAAAGGCCTGATGAGATGAGCTGCCTTGGGCTAAAAATGGTCCACACGCTGCTGTATTTTATCTCTGAATGCCGGATGACTTGCGTGACTTATCCGCCACCAACTAGGGTTCAAGCCACAATGTTTTAGGGCACTTTCTGCCTGGGAAACAAACATCAATTTTTCTGGCCGCTGCTACAGCAGCGGCTGCAACAATACCTAATTTTTCAGGCATGTGTACATGCTTAATTTTTCTGGCCTCTGGTGCTTCACTGTGGCTTCAAAAACCAAACCAAAAAAAAGGCACATAACAGGGATTAAACTGATAGGAATAGTACTACTTAACACACCACATTAGATTGCACGCGCAGTGCCCCAAATTTGAAGTAGGAGGTCCGACCAAGCATCTTTTTCCATCTCCCGGTTCCTAAAATCGATGCCATATACACGTCCCCTGATAGAGGATGTAACAGGGATTAAATTGCTAAGAATAGTACTACTTAACACACCACTCCTATCTGGTGGCACATTAGATTGCACGCGCAGTGCCCCAAATTTGAAGTAGGAGGACCGACCAAGCATCTTTTTCCATCTCCCGGTTCCTAAAATCGATGCCATATATACGTCCCCTGATAGGGGACGTAACAGGGATTAAACTGATAAGAATAGTACTACTTAACACACCACTCCTATCTGGTGGCACATTAGATTGCACGTGCAGTGCCCCAAATTTGAAGTAGGAGGACCGACCAAGCATCTTTTTCCATCTCCCGGTTCCTAAAATCGATGCCATATACACGTCCCCTGATAGGGGACGTAACAGGGATTATACTGATAGGAATAGTACTACTTAACACACCTTATAATAACGCAGAGAGATGCAACGCAGAGAGAGGAGTCTGAAGAAGAGGAGTCAGAGGAGGAAGGTGGCTTTGAGGAGGTGGAAGTCCAAACACAGCAGGCATCCCAGGGCCCAGGGGCTTGTTGTCACCTTTTGGGCACCCTTGGTGTTGTACGTGGCGGGGTGGAGGAAGAGACCTTCAATGACATCAGTGAGGACAAGGAACGGGACATGGCTAGCTTGGTATCCAACCTTGTGCAAATGGACTGTTTGCGGTTGTTTGCGGTGCTTTAAAGGGACAGTCTAGGCCAAAATAAACTTTCATGATTCAGATAGAGCATGTAATTTTAAACAATTTTCCAATTTACTTTTATCACCAATTTTGCTTTGTTCTCTTGGTATTCTTAGTTGAAAGCTTAACCTAGGAGGTTCATATGCTAATTTCTTAGACCTTGAAGCACACCTCTTTCAGATTGCATTTTAACAGTTTTTCACCACTAGAGGGTGTTAGTTCACGTATTTCATATAGATGACACTGTGCTCGTGCACGAGAAGTTATCTGGGAGCAGGCACTGATTGGCTAGACTGCAAGTCTGTCAAAAGAACTGAAAAAAGGGGCAGTTTGCAGAGGCATAGATACAAGATAATCACAGAGGTTAAAAGTATTTTATTATAAATGTGTTAGTTATGCAAAACTGGGAAATGGGTAATAAAGGGATTATCTATCTTTTAAAACAATAAAAATTCTGGTGTAGACGGTCCCTTTAAACGGGGAGTTTGGTCTGTCACTGTGAAGCGGGCGTAACCCTTACACTACCTGATCGATACAAAATCATACCTGATGTTTTAAAGCACGTTATTCCAAACAATTTAGCAATGTTAGGTGATTTATGCCCTTTATGGATTAAAACCAGACTCTGCATTAACTATGTAATTTTCCATGGGAGTTTTGCCATGGATCCCCCTCCGGCATGCCATAGTCCAGGTGTTAGTACCCTTGAAACAACTTTTCCATCACTATTGTGGCCAGAAAGAGTCCCTGTGGGTTTTAAAATTCGCCTGCCTATTGAAGTCTATGGCGGTTTGCCCGGTTCGCCCGTTCGCGAACAGTTGTGGAAGTTTGCGTCTGCCGTTCGCGAACGCAAAATTTTAGGTTCGCAACATCACTACATATCACATGTAACTACCCCTGAGCTATATTGGGAAACGGCTAAGTCAGTCCTTAGATGAGACATCATTGCCTACCTAACTAGAAAGAAATGACTACATGATAGTAAGGAAAAAAAATATAATGAGACCCTAACTAGAACTTATCTAGCATAATGCCAATCACTAAATACTACTCATAGACTTGCATACTTTCAGGCAAAAAAAGAGAGGGACACATTCCTACTTCAAAACACCATACACCAAGAAAATAGGAAACGGGGCAGGTTTTTAAGTTCTTGACCTCTTTAATCAAGATCAAACAAGCCAACAGAGGTATCCCAGTGCTCAAAAAGGGAATTTCTTTAATTCGTAGTCCGGCTGATATAGTGACTGAATTTACAAAATATTATACAACTCTTTACACAGCACAACTTACCAACACAGAAGCTCAAAGTAACTTTTGGAGTAAAATTTCTCTACCTAGGGGGGCGTGTCAAAGCCGGGGCCATGTTCAGACATTCTTTTCAGTAGCTCCTAAGGCAAACTAAATAATTCACTTAATATCTCGATAATTATGTGACATCCTTCAACATGGACCTACATATAATCTGAGTGGAGGGTGTGGAGTTGGATGATATTGATATTTTTATGATCCGGCTACCAGAAGACCCAAACTGATCGAGAAAGAAGCTGGCAGCCTAAGTCACCTTTCTAACACCTTCCACTGGTTTGACAACTGGCTGAGTAATACTGTATCTAATTTGTTGTGCTTACTGTCTTTAGCATACTGTCTGAACTATTATCTTACTGAACATTGAGGGGCTCTAACATTAGAGAATCAAGTAAGTGTTGGATAATACTATTTCAACATGAAGTCTACTGCCATGGCCCTTCTTAACCTGCTATCACTCAAGATGGAGTATCACTTAACTTGCCTATTTCAGACCTTAAGAGCAGAACTTGATGGCGACTCAAAGGTGGTGGGAGCGCAGAAGCCAGCCCTGATCTCAAGAGACCTATCAGAAAAGCTTGAGGGAGGTCATGATGCCAGGACAGACGAACCTATTGGATTGGACGCATCGCGTCCGGGGATCAGAGAACCCTTACCGGGTACTGCAACCAGCTGTCATGCGACACCTACGAACAAGATGGAGGGAGGTTTATGTCAGAGTTTCCACGAGATGCGGCCGGTTGAGAGGGGACTTGGGATGGATTGCGTCCCGAAGCGTTTAGTGAATCCAAAGATAGTCACTGCATGTGCCCCCCTCAGCCGGGATGGAACTGTAGCGGTTCATTACATAAGTCCCCTCATGGATCCCTCTGAGCTCGTATCTGAAGCCAGGTTCTTTACAGATGAGATTAGCGATTGCAGACTGATGAAAGTTTACCTGATGTTCCTTGTTCAGGGTGTGGGATAGAGAAACGGAACAACTCTGCAACCTGAGCGAGAGGATAAGGCCATAACTTAAAACAGCGTACCCAGTTTTTTTGTCTCACTACACTGTTCTATTCCATCCCACATTGGAGATTCAACATGGTGGTGAGCGACTTAAGCTCTTTGCCACCTTTCTGAAGATCGGAGTGGGGTGAGCTCCTTATATACTGTGCCAGGGATTATGTTGAGCTTCTTTTGCTCCGACTCGAAATGTCCAGAATAAAACTCCTTAGCAGTTATAACTTGAAGCAAACAGCTCTCTCCTATCTACAGGTAAAACGGAACATTAGTTATATTATTGACATTTGAGTTATATATTGTCATATCTCTCCTTTTGGTTTGATTGTAATGTTGCATAGCAAAAGATCACCTAATTGCTATCTAAATTGTTTACTAGCTGATCATTGTATACGTTTAGCCACATGGCTGCTACTACACCTGAATGTTTGAGTGAGGAAGCTGGTACTATTATCATTACTACGGTGACCTCACAAAGGGCTTTTATTTGTTCCTTACCAGGATGATTACGGATATGTGAGTCATTATTATATATTATAAAAACATTAAGTTATTTAGATAACTAATAGGTTACTAGGTTACAGAATACTGCAGTTTTCATCTCTTGGTCCAGGGGGCTAATGGACCTTCTAAGCAGATATAACAGCTCCCTCTCTGATAATTTAACTGATTGCATCATTATAATCACTTTACATATGCATTTTCCCTCTTTAGGCACGTGTATAATTCACTACTATTCACTTGACTCTTCTGGACATGGTAACATCTTTTTAACTCATATTGTTAATAGTTGGGAATGTATGGTAGGTTCAGCTTTTATGCCTTACATATTGTTATGAATCTCTTATGTGGTTATCCTCAGATACTCATTATGGCTGAACTGTTTCTTCATTAAGTTGCCTAAAGTACTAATGTTCCCTTAATGTTTTATTTTAGTATGTTAGACTTGAACAGGAAAGCTTGTTTACAGCCTGTTTTATATCCATGCTCTGGGGTAAATTTGTTATATCCTATACTCAACACTAAGTAGTCATATATTTCAATATTAATGAATTTGTCACTAAACCTGAATATATATGATAATCTACCTCCTCAATATAAAAACAACTTACCATAGTTACAAGTTAGTTTATCCCCTATTAGAATCTAACAATATGTGGGAAAGCTCATAGCCTTAAATTTTACATCCTCCCTTCCTCATCTAGACATTTTTGAATTTATGCAATATGCTTCTTACCAGTAGCATCTATATTAATATAAAAGATCTGTAATATATTTCCACTGAGTTTTATGCACTGTAACAAATAGTTATGTGGTATGCTCTTTATTGGGGGTATCTCCAAATTCCAACTGTCTTTATGTCCCCCTGGACCAATATAGCAATAAAAGAAACGCAAATTACCTACTTTAGGCAGCAGTTATCCTAAGGACAAACCCTTCACCGTTCTGTGTGTACACCTAAGCCTGTCCTGCTGGTGGCAACCGAATCAGCGGATCTGGCACTATTTATTTTAATAAAAGTGGGGTGAAGAACATCTATACTATTATCTACAGATTTTATAGTCCTGCCTCATCTCAGCTCAACAAGTGAAAGTGCTCTATGCACTTCAGATAACTTAAGATATATTGTGAGATGAGAACAATTACAATAGAGGGTTTTACTTCTAAACACCAAACGCTGAAAGAGATATCAGAAGATAAGTAGAACAGTCTATATGTTACTGCAGATTATCACTCTAGTATGTAAAAAAGGGCTAGTATATATGTTTTTGTTGACAATTGTAGTATTGCAGCTAAGAAGAATTAGCCATAATGTTTAAAGGTTTTAATTTATGTTATAAATAAGTTACGGATGCGAGCCTAAATTCAAATAAATTAATATTGTATCTGTACTAGTACAGAAAGGTGATATTGCCCTTCTTAGGGAAGATATTATTAGTGCACTGTTTGATATGCATTGAATGTCAACCTGTATTGCATCATCTTGTATGTATTATTGTGTCTTTCTGGACATATGATTTATGACTCTAGTACCTTAATAAAAATAAAAATAAAAAAAATAAAAAATACTCTACCTAAACTGTCCCCTGACCAGATTGATAACCAAAATGCCCTGATAACACTGAAGGAAATACAATATACAATCAAATCTCTAGCCTTAGGGAAAGCCCAGGGCCCAGATGGGCTCCCCACAGAATTCTACCCCATGTTCTCTACCCAGATCTCTCCCACTTTAACCTCATTATTTAGTCACTACTTCACACACACACAGCAACCTTCTGAGAATTTCTTGGCAGCTAACATTTCAGTTATCCATAAACCAGAGCGTGACCCAATGATGACAGTGTCCTATAGGCCCATTTTCCTGCTTAATGCTCATTATAAGTTGTTAATAAAGCTCCTGGCCCATCGACCTAAATTTTTACTGCCAACTGTTCTACACACCGATCAGACTGGCTTTACAGTTCGTCGCTCCTCAGTAACTAACATCCTCTGTGTCCTACACGCCGTGACACACTACTGGTTGGCGAATCAGGAAAAAAAATGCTTGGATTTGCCAGAGGCCTTCCTGCTTTCCTTGGACGCAGAGAAGGCCTTCGATAGAGTAGAGTGGAACCACCTGTTTTATACAATGGGGAATTTTGGAATAAGTGGATGTTTTCTTGAACTTATTAAAACATATTTTCATAGCATCCCTATTGCATACCTGCTGATTAATAATCTTTACTCTCCCCCTGTACAGCTGCAAAGGGGCACCCAGCAGGGGTGCCCCCTATCCCCACTCTTATTTAATCTGGCCCTAAAACCCTTGGCAATCTACTTGAGAAGTATATTTCCCAGAATTGAATTCCAATCTCATAAACTACAGATAGTTCTTTATGCGAATGACATGCTTCTATTTGTCTCAGACCCTGAAATTTATATACCCAAAATCCTAGAGGCCATTCAGCTCTTTTGAGAATTCTCTGGTTACAAAGTGAATGTTAATATGTCTGAGATTCTTTGGCTTAGACGTACATCTGAGGGAAAATCATTTTCTTTTCCCTTTCGTATGGTTGATAAATACCTAACCTACTTAGGAATTCACATCTCAGCTAACCCCTGTAAATGGTATGAGCACAACTTTACACCGATAATACGCAGAGTTAGTACTGACCTACAAAGCTTGCAACATCTACCCCTCTCATTAATGGGAAGGGAAAAATATAATTAAAATGAATGTACTCCCTAAACTCTTTTATCCTATGCATATGCTCCCCATCCAGATAAAACAGAGCGATATATCAAACTTACAACTTACGTATATTGAGGGGGGGTAAACCGAGAATCAGCTTAGCTAAATTATACCTTCCCTTATGCGAAAGGTGGTCTAGGCCTCCATAACATCACTTACTATAACTGGGTGTCCCTGGTTAAATTCACCCTAGATTGGAAACTTGGCACACAGCACTTCTCCTCCTTGCAGTTGGAGGAGGCCTCGCTTCCACAGATCTCCCTATCTTTAATACCACATGCAACTGCTGAAATACCCCTTCATATACAACAACATCCTATGTTCAGAGATATACTTCGAACGTGGCACTCGTTGAATAACATATTGGAATATAGATCCCTCTCAATCCCCTTATCTACCTATTTGCAGGAACCCTAGGTTTACACCGGGGTTTTTTTACCCAGTATTTCATAATTGGGAACGTTCAGGTATTACTAATATTAGCAAAGTGCTTGATGTCCCCACAAAATTGGTACTTTCCTTTGATGCTATCTGCAGAAAATACCTCACCTCCCCAAATCAAAGATTTTCTTATTTTCAATTATGCCTCTACATTAATCAGATCTTGAGAACATTTACTACATTTTGGAACACCACACCACTAAACTTGGCTCACTCTAGATTTAAAGTGGGTATTTTTGCTATTTCTCCAATATATGAATTGCTGGTCCAGTCTCGATTTGCCAAATCCCAACAGGGACTATTACACATGTGGAATAGACACACACTCAGGATACCCTCTACTGACACAATTTTCTATAGCTTAAAATCGGCTTGGGCTGTCACAATGGCAACTGACCTCAGAGAATCTCAGGTAAGGGCTATATATCAAGACTATCTCACCCCCAAATAGACTGAGTAAATGGCAGAGGGACTTTTCTAACATCTGTGGTAAATGTTCTTTCCCAGACCCTGACTTTTTACACTATATGTGGTATTGCCCTAAGATCCGTAGATATTGCAACTGTGTTTCTTTCTGGCTATAAAAGTAATGGGTCAATAGCTCTCCCTCTCAATGAAAAATGTATTATTCCTAGACATGCAGCCAAATGAAAGATGTAACCAGAAGTTAATGATTGTTTGTGTGCTTTTAGCTAGAAAATGTTTATTCTTTAAATGGGTTAATAGAAATGCACCTTCTATAAAGATTTTGAAACATTTGGTAATGAAATATGTAATATATGAACAATATGATACCATGTTTGATATAAATCTGAGAATCCCATGCTCCCTAACTAAATGGAGACTTTACTTAGAAAGTTTAGCATTTTTAGGGTGACCATATTGCCGCTTTAAAAAGGGACACATATGAAAAATACATATGGCAGGGTTCTTATACAAAACATTTCTTTAAACAGCCCTGAAAACAGCCCTGACATATGTATTTTTCATATGTGTCCCTTTTTAAAGCGGCAATATGGTCACCCTAGGCATTGCTAATTAGGAGGCAGCTTTTAGCACCCTTTAAGAATACAGTCTACATGCTAGAAGCAAACTTAAGAGGGGAATGGGATATTTGAGAAGGTTAACAAGGACACACATGGAACTGTAACTTTTATACATCTACATGTAGCCCGGTGATCTCTCACAGCTTCACCAACGCCTAGATTATGAGTTTTGCATTAGAGGCTATGCAGTGCTAATGAGCAGTTTATGCTCACCGCTCACTTACAGACAGCGCTGGTATTACGGGTTTTTACAAACCCGGCGTTAACAGACAAAAAGTGAGCGTAGAGCAAAATTTTGCTCCACATCTCACTCCAATACCAGCACTGCTTACGTTAGCGGTGAGCTGGTGTAATGTGCTCGTACATGATTTCCCTATAGGAATCAACGGGGAGAGCCAGCTGAAAAAAAGTCTAACACCTGCAAAAAAGCAGCGTTTAGCTCCTAACGCAGCCCCATTGATTCCTATGGGGAAATAAAACACCCTAACATGAACCCCGAGTCTAAACACCCCTTAACTTACACTTATTAACCACTAATCTGCAGCCCCCGACATCGCCAACACCTACATTATAACTATTAACCCCCAATCTGCTGCTCCGGACATCACCGCCACTTACATTATACTTATTAACCCCAAATTTGCTGCCCAAAAACATCCCCGACACCTACATTATATTTATTAACCCCTTATCTGCCGCCCCCAATGTGGCTGCCACTATTCTAAATTTATTAACCCCTAAACCTAAGTATAACCCTAACCCTAACCTCCCCAACTTAAATATAATTTAAATAAATATAATAAAAATTACTATCATTAACTAAATTATTCCTATTTAAAACTAAATACTTACCTGTAAAATAAACCCTAAGCTAGCTACAATATAACTAATAGTTACATTGTATCTAGCTTAGGGTTTATTTTTATTTTACAGGCAAGTTTGTATTAATTTTTTTACTAGGTAGAATAGTTACTAAATAGTTATGAACTATTTAATAAATACCTAGCTAAAATAAAGACAAATTTACCTGTAAAATAAAACCTAACCTAAGTTACACTAACACCTAACACTACACTATAATTAAATTATCTCCCTAAATTAAATACAATTAAATACAATTATATAAAATTAGCTAAAGTACAAAAAAACAACACTAAATTACAGAAAATAATAAACAAATTACAAGATTTTCAAACTAATTACACCTAATCTAATTCCCCTAACAAAATAAAAAGCCCCCCCCAAAATAAAAAAAAAGCCCTACTCTACACTAAATTACAAATAGCCCTTAAAAGGGCCTTTGGCGGGGCATTGCCCCAAAGTAATCAGCTCTTTTACCTGTAAAAAAATTACAAATCCCCCCCCAACATTAAAACCCACCACCCACACAACCAACCCTACACTAAAACCCAGCTAATACCCCTTAAAAAAACCTAACACTAACCCCTTGAAGATAACCTTACCACGAGAAGTCTTCATCCATCCGGGCTGAAGTCCTCAACGAAGCCGGGAGAAGTCTTCATCCAAGCCGGGCAAAGTGGTCCTCCAGACGGGCAGAAGTTATAATCCAGACGGCATCTTCTATCTTCATCCATCCGGCGCGGAGCGGGTCCATCTTCAAGACATCCGAAGCGGAGCATCCTCTTCATCCGACGGCTAGCACTAAATGAAGGTTCCTTTAAATGACATCATCCAACATGGCATCCCTTCAATTCCGATTGGCTGATAGAATTCTATCAGCCAATCGGAATTAAGGTAGAAAAAATCCTATTGGCTGATGCAATCAGCCAATAGGATTGAAGTTCAATCCTATTTGTTGATCCAATCAGCCAATAGGATTGAGCTGGCATTCTATTTGCTGTTCCAATCAGCCAATAGAATGCCAGCTCAATCCTATTGCCTGATTGGATCAGCCAATAGGATTGAGCTTCAATCCTATTGACTGATTGCATTAGCCAATAGGATTTTTTCGACCTTAATTCCGATTGGCTGATAGAATTCTATCAGCCAATCGGAATTGAAGGGACCCCATCTTGGATGACGTCATTTAAAGGAAGCTTCATTCAGTGTTAGCCGTCAGATGAAGAGGATGCTCTGCGTCGGATATCTTGAAGATGGACCTGCTCCGCGCCAGATGGATGAAGATAGAAGATGCCGTCTGGATGAAGACTTCTGCCCGTCTGGAGGACCACTTCGCCCGGCTTGGATGAAGACTTCTCCTGGCTTCGTTGAGGACTTCGGCCCTGTTGGATGAAAAATTCTCCCGGTAAGGTGATCTTCAAGGGGTTAGTGTTAGTGGTTTTTTTAAGGGGGTATTGGGTGGGTTTTAGAGTAGGGTTAGTTGTGTGGGTGGTGGGTTTTAATGTTGGGGGGATTTGTAATTTTTTTTACAGGTAAAAGAGCTGATTACTTTGGGGCAATGCCCCCCAAAGGCCCTTTTAAGGGCTATTTGTAATTTAGTGTAGGACTTTTTTTTATTTTGGGGGGGGGCTTTTTTATTTTGTTAGGGGGATTAAATTAGGTGTAATTAGTTTGTAATTTGCTTATTGTTTTCTGTAATGTAGTGGGGTTTTTTTTTGTACTTTAGCTAATTTTATTTAATTGTATTTAATTGTATTTAATTTAGGGAAATAATTTAATTACAGTGTAGTGTTAGGTGTTAGTGTAACTTAGGTTAGGTTTTATTTTACAGGTAAATTTGTCTTTATTTTAGCTAGGTATTTATTAAATAGTTAATAACTATTTAGTAACTATTCTACCTAGTTAAAATAAATACAAACTTGCCTGTAAAATAAAAATAAACCATAAGCTAGATACAGTGTAACTATTAGTTATATTGTAGCTAGCTTAGGGTTTATTTTACAGGTAAGTATTTAGTTTTAAATAGGAATAATTAAGTTAATGATAGTAATTTTATTTAGATATCTTTTAATTATATTTAAGTTAGGGGGGGTTAGGGTTAGACTTAGATTTAGGGGTTAATAACTTTAGTATAGTGGCGGCGACGTTGGGGTCGGCAGATTTGGGGTTAATAAATGTAGGTAGGTGTCGGCGATGTTAGGGACAGCAGATTAGGGGTTACAAATTGTATTTTAGTGTTTGCGATGCGGGAGGGCCTCGGTTTAGGGGTTAATAGGTAGTTTATGGGTGTTAGTGTACTTTTTTGCACTTTAGTTAAGAGTTTTATGCTACGGCATTGTAGTGTAAAACTCTTAACTACTGACTTTAAAATTCGGTACCAGTCTTGGCAGGAGAGGGTCTATCGCTCACTTTTCGGCAGACTCGTAATACCGGCGCTATGCAAGTCCCATTGAAAAAAGAGTATACGCAATTTACGTAAGTGAATTTGCGGTATTTCCTGTACCTGCAAGACTCGTATTACCAGCGGGCGTTAAAAAGCAGCGTTAGGACCGGCTAACGCTGCTTTTTAAGCCTAACACACAACTCGTAATCTAGCCACAAGTTTATTAAGTTTGTTAAGTGTATTTAGAATGTTAGGCTTAGTATGAAGATTTAACTTATGACAGTTTTGACTAACTTGTCTCTGTTTGCAATGTTAATACTTTGACCTGCACATATTACTAGTGCATTGTCCACTGTTATGGTCAATGGAAAAAAAAATGTGTGTCAATAGTTGGACTTATTTTACTGATGACAATTGTAAGAAATCCAATGTGATATGATGGACTCTAAAGATCTATGAAGAGAGAACGTTCTACCTCTACCATATTAACTTTGTTAAATTTATGTTTGATTAGAACTCAGACTATCTCTTTATGCACTGTACCCAACTGTTTGACATGTCAAAAATCAAAGTATTAAAAAAAAAAAGCAAAACTATCCACGTAAAAAAAACAAAAAACTTAATGGACGATATAAATAGATCATCTACAAAACATTTATGCAAAAAAAAAAAAAAATGAGTGTATAATGTCCCTTTGAGTTAAGTGCTTTCACTGCAAGAGTTCCAAAGCTGCATCTGATAAATAGAGCTCCAAGTCACAGATGTTTCAAGAGCAGGACAGGGTGGGTGGAGATGAAGTTACAGATGTTCTATGGGCAGGGACTGGGCAGCCAGAGGTGCAGTCACAGGTGTTCTGAAGTCAGAGTCAGGTGGTAGGTAATGTGATTAGGCGGGTGTGGGATGTGGCCTGGGACAGGGAGTAGTCATGTTTACCTTTTTACCTCTCCCTCTCAGCCCAATAGGAATCTACCATGGAATATTGAATTGTTTTGCACTATTTGCTCCCTTTCTAAAATAGCCACTGGCCCCAAGGGTTCCAGAGTTAATAGTTAAACAATTACTCTAAACAGGGATGGACAACAGGCTGCCAAAGGGCCGCCATCGGCACTCCGCACTAAGATTGTGTGATAACAATTTGTAATCCCAGGATAAAATAGAGCTAAACTATATGTACTTTGGTTTGGCCACATATTAAACATGCCTTCTGGAGGTGTATGTGTGTAAATGTGTATGCTTGTGCAGGAGTTCTTCCCAGTAAAACATTGTGTTACCATATCCCTTTAAATCCCTTTTAACATACTATTATATTTTTTTTAATTTTATATATATATATATATATATATATATATATATATATATATATATATATATATATATATATATATATATACTGTGTAAATAAATATAAATATATAAATATATATATTTATTTATATATGTGTATATATATATATATATATATATATATATATTTATATATATATATATATATATATATATTTATATATATATATATATATATATATATATATATATATATATATATATATATATATATATATATATATATATATATATACATACATATATATATATATATATATATATATATATATATTTTTATTTATTTTTTATTAAAATATAATTTTATACTTTATAATGAACAAAACTTTTTTTTAATGCACCTTTGAGTGTAAGAATATGAGTAGTATTCATTTAACTTGAGCAGTGTCAGTTCTCAATTGCAGTGATATTTTTGCTCTCCAGTTGTGATCTATGCCTATTGCTGTACATTGTAACCTCTTTTATCTTTTGTATTAGCATGTAAAGTTACATTTAATCTTGTAAACCCTTATTTAGTCATATTTTATATTTTGTAATGTTAATAATAATAATAATAACTATCTAAAAATATATATTGACTCAGAATTAATTTTGCTTCTACACTTACGGCTAGATTTAGAGTTTTGTCGGTAAGGACCCGCGTAGCTAACGCTGGCTTTTTTCTGGCCGCACCATAAAAATAACTCTGGTATTGAGAGTCCACATAAAGGCTGCGTTAGGCTCCAAAAAAGGAGCGTAGAGCATATTTAACGCAACTGCAACTCTTGATACCAGAGTTGCTTACGGACGCGGCCAGCCTCAAAAACGTGCTCGTGCACGATTCCCCCATAGGAAACAATGGGGCTGTTTGAGCGGAAAAAAAACCTAACACCTGCAAAAAAGCCGCGTTCAGCTCCTAACGCAGCACCATTGTTTCCTATGGGGAAACACTTCCTACGTCTGCACCTAACACTCTAACATGTACCCCAAGTCTAAACACCCCTAACCTTACACTTATTAACCCCTATTCTGCCGCCCCCGCTATTGCTGACCCCTGCATATTATTATTAACCCCTAATCTGCCGCTCCGTAAACCGCCGCTACTTACATTATCCCTATGTACCCCTAATCTGCTGCCCCTAACACCGCCGACCCCTATATTATATTTATTAACCCCTAATCTGCCCCCCTCAACGTCGCCTCCACCTGCCTACACTTATTAACCCCTAATCTGCCGACCGGACCTGAGCGCTACTATAATAAAGTTATTAACCCCTAATCCGCCTCACTAACCCTATAATAAATAGTATTAACCCCTAATCTGCCCTCCCTAACATCGCCGACACCTAACTTCAATTATTAACCCCTAATCTGCCGACTGGAGCTCACCGCTATTCTAATAAATGTATTAACCCCTAAAGCTAAGTCTAACCCTAACACTAACACCCCCCTAAGTTAAATATAATTTTAATCTAACGAAATTAATTATCTCTTATTAAATAAATTATTCCTATTTAAAGCTAAACACTTACCTGTAAAATAAATCCTAATATAGCTACAATATAAATTATAATTATATTATAGCTATTTTAGGGTTAATATTTATTTTACAGGTAACTTTGTAATTATTTTAACTATTTTAGCTATTAAATAGTTCTTAACTATTTAATAGCTATTGTACCTGGTTAAAATAAATACAAAGTTACCTGTAAAATAAATATTAATCATAAAATAGCTATAATATAATTATAATTTATATTGTAGCTATATTAGGATTTATTTTACAGGTAAGTATTTAGCTTCAAATAGGAATAATTTATTTAATAAGAGTTAATTTATTTCGTTAGATTTAAATTATATTTAAGTTAGGGGGGTGTTAGTGTTAGGGTTAGACTTAGCTTTAGGGGTTAATACATTTATTAGAATAGCGGTGAGCTCCAGTCGGCAGATTAGGGTTTAATGTTTGAAGTTAGGTGTCGGCGATGTTAGGGAGGGCAGATTAGGGGTTAATACTATTTATTATAGGGTTAGTGAGGCGGATTAGGGGTTAATAACTTTATTTTGATAGCGGTGCGGTCCGCTCGGCAGATTAGGGGTTAATAAGTGTAGGCAGGTGGAGGCGACGTTGTGGGGGGCAGATTAGGGGTTAATAAATATAATATAGGGGTCGGCGGTGTTAGGGGCAGCAGATTAGGGGTACATAGCTATAATGTAGGTGGCGGCTCTTTGCGGTCGGCAGATTAGGGGTTAATTATTGTAGGTAGCTGGCTGCGACGTTGTGGGGGGCAGGTTAGGGGTTAATAAATATAATATAGGGGTCAGCGGTGTTAGGGGCAGCAGATTAGGGGTACATAAGGATAACGTAGGTGGCGGTCGGCATATTAGGGGTTAAAAAAAATTTAATCGAGTGGCGGCGATGTGGGGGGGCCTCGGTTTAGGGGTACATAGGTAGTTTATGGGCGTTAGTGTACTTTAGAGTACAGTAGTTAAGAGCCTTATGAACCGGCGTTAGCCCAGAAACTACTGACTTTTTTCTGCGGCTGGAGTTTTGTCGTTAGAATTCTAACGCTCACTTCAGACACGACTCTAAATACCGGAGTTAGAAAAATCCCATTGAAAAGATAGGATACGCAATTGACGTAAGGGGATCTGCGGTATGGAAAAGTCGCGGCTGAAAAGTGAGTGTTAGACCCTTTTTTGATTGACTCCAAATACCAGAGGTAGCCTAAAACCAGCGTTAGGAGCCTCTACTCCAAACTCCAAATCTAGGCCTTTGTTACTTACTTAGCATAACCATATATATTATTTCATGCTTCCTTTCATTTTTTTTTCACTCAGATTTAGATTTATTTGAAGTGAAAATAACGAGCATAGAAATCTTAATTAATTATCCCCACAAACACAAATAGATAGCATTTAATAAAGGGAAATGGATTATTGTGCTTAAAACGCAATAGTACTTTAATGATATTGAGGTGTATATATTCATGAGCTACATAAACATCTATACAAAAGCAGGACGCCTACTTCTTTGATTGAATCATGCTTTAAATTATGAATGCACTCCACTGTTTTGCTTTAAAAATGGAATCTTACACATCAGATGGAAATAATCTTCTGTTACCTGCAAGTACTATAACCGTATTGAAATCAGTCAAAACTCAAGCACTTAAATATATTTCCAAGAGATGAGAAACCTATTTAAATAATTTCCATACACCCATTGGTCATACTGCATTTCGACTTTTATAATATTGAATATTCAGAGCATTTTATGACCTGTGTAATTGGATGTGTGTTCCTATAGCTATATATGAGCAGCATGAAATGAATTTAGGCTTGCAAGATTAAAAATGAAAAACATACTATATTTTCCCTGCATATAAAAAAAAATCCTCTTAGTAGTGATATTAAAACACTAATCCTTTTAAATATGCTGATTTCTTGAGAACCCAAATAACCCATAAAAATGAAAGTTTTACACTTTTTTGTGAAATTTAATGTATCAAATAGCTTAAAAAATATTTGATAATATTAGATATGATCATTTGTGAAAAATGACAAATTATTTTCCTTTTTTTTTAGTACTGATTTCTTGGATTGTTGTATTTGACTTGTATATTTCTCCTAAGTTGTATACTGCCAATAGAAAGCATTTGGCTTCAAAACATTAGGCTTTGTACAGAAATGTTGTCATATAAATTGCACCATTCGGTTAAGGTTAGGGTCACGATAGTGTAGGGTACATTTAAAGGGACACTGTACTCAAAAATTTTCTTTGGTGATTCACATAGAGCATGCATTTTTAAGCAACTTTCTAATTTACTCCTATTATCAAATTTAGATGCCGGACCATTTTTGGTGAACAACCTGGGTTGTCCTTGCTGATTGGTCAGCACCAATAAACAAGTGCTGTCCATGGTACTGAAGCAAACATTTGCTGGCTCCTTAACTGAGATGCCTTCTTTTTCAAATAAAGATACCAAGAGAACAAATTAAAATTGATAATAGAAAAAAATTAGAAAGTTGCTTAAAATTGCATGCTCTATCTGAATCATGAAAGAAAAAATTTGAGTTCAGTGTCCCTTTAAGATTGGATATTATTATTATCGGTTATTTGTAGAGCGCCAACAGATTCCGCAGCGCTGGATAATAATAAATAATCAAGTTAGCAAGTTGTTCAGCACTCTGACATGTCTATGTTACTAGGGTGTGAGGTCACCAAACTTCACACATTTTTAAAACTACTTAAAGGAGCTCAAATATATCAGTATAAACATATTATCAATGCATGTATGACCCGTTCTGGTCGCTTGTTCTGTACGGCTCTCTATCTATCATCTGTATGTCTGTCTATCTTTCTGTCTATATTTCTGGGTTTGCTCTCGTCGGGTTTACCTCTCATATTACGAGTTCAAAGTAAATGCGATTGACTGAGCGCAATCTCGATTTACGCTAGAATGAATAGCATGACTTCAGAGTTCTGGTTAAAAAAGTTGCACAAAACACATAACAAATGCATTACAAATAACAGTTACACTCATAATAACACCATCTAATAAAAAATATTTTAAAAAATATTGCACACAAAAGTTATAAGGGCTCAAAGATAGGAGGTCTCAGGTGTTAGAAAAAAAAGGTTGCAATTTTTTTTAACGTTAAGATATATACCCAAGCCCTAATCTAAAAATAAATAAAAACCCACCAAAAACGAAAAAAAAAAATACATTACACATAATAACAAACAAATTATCTAAAACAATAAAAACGATTCCTCTTTTAATACCCATTTTTTTAAAAAACCTAATCTAGAATAAACTACCAATAGCATTTAAAAGGGCCTTTTGTAGGGCATTGCCCTAAGTTAAACAGCTCTTTTACCTGAAAAAAAAATTAGAATGACCCACTAAACCCCCCATCCCCCTCAAAACCACAAAATAAAAAAAAACTATCTAAAAAAACCTAAGCTACCCATTACACTGAGAAGGGCATTTGTATGGGTAATGCCCTTAAAAGGGAATCTAACTCTTTTACATTGCCCTGAAAAGGGCATGCAGCTCTTTTAAGAAAAGCCCAAACCCTAAACTAAAAAAAAAAACCCACCCCAAAAAAACCTTAAAAAAACCTATCACTAATCCCGGAGATCCACTTACAGTTTTTGAAGTCCTGCTTGAGCAATCTTCATCTAGGCTGCAAAGTCCTCATCCAGGCAGCAAGAAGTCTTCATCTAGGTGGCCTCTTCTATCTTCATCTAGGCAGCATCTTCTATCTTCATCCCAGCGGCGTGGAGCGGGTCCATCCTGAAGACATCCGGCGCAGAGCATCCTCTTCATACAGTCGCCGCCGTGCACTGAATCTTCAATGCAAGGTACGTGATTCAAGATGGCGTCCCTTGCATTCCTATTGGCTGATTTGATTTTGGAAATTCAAATCAGCCAATTGTATGAGAGCTACTGAAATCCTATTGGCTGTTCAAAACAGCCAATAGGATAAGAGCTTCTGAAGTTCTATTGGCTGTTCGCCGCCTGGATGAAGATAGAAGAGGCTGCCTGAATGAAGACTTCTCATTGCTTGAATGAGGACTTCGTCGCCTGGATGAAGATCGTTCAAGCGGGACTTCAAACACTGTAGGTGGATCTTCAGGGGTTAGTTTTTTTTGGGGGTGTTTTTCTTTTTTAGTTTAGGGTTTGGGCTTTTCTTAAAAGAGCTGCATGCTCTTTTCAGGGCAATGCAAAAGAGCTAAATGCACTTTTAAGGGCAATGCCCATACAAATGCTCTTTTCAGAGCATTAGGTAGCTTAGGTTTTTGTTAGTGTTAGGTTCTACTGTTGGGGGGGGTCTTTGTATTTTATTTTTACAGGTAAAAGAGCTGTTTAACTTAGGGCAATGTCCTACAAAAGGCCCTTTTAAGGGCTATCAGTAGTTTATTGTAGGCTAGTTTTTTTTATTTTGGGTGGGCTTTTTTATTTTGATAGGGCTATTAGATTAGGTGTAATTATTTTTTATTTTTGATAATTTTGTGTTGTAACTTAGTATTTTTTATTTTTTGTAATTAGTTTGTAATTTGTATAGTAGTGTTAGGAATTTTTTTTAATGTGTATTTTAGCTTTATTTAATTGGTAGTTAGTTCAATATTAGTTAAATAGTTACTGTATATTAGTTTAATTGTTAGTTTAAACTTTTTTTTAATTTGACAGGTAAGTTTTAATTTAATTTAAGATAGGTAAATTGTAATTCGAATATAAAGTTAGGGGCGTGTTAGGTTTAGGGGTCACTAGTTTAAATGAGTTTATTGCAATGTGGGGGGCTTTTGGTTTATGGGTTTATAGTTAAATTTAGTATATTTCATTGTGGGGGCTTATCATTTAGGGGTTAATAGGTTTATTATAGTGGCAGCGGTGTAGGACTTAATAACTTTTAGTATAGTGGGGGCGATGTGGGCGGACAGCAGATTAGGAGTTAATAATATTTAAGTAGTGTTTGTGATGCAGGGAGGGCAGCGGTTTAGGGGTTATTAACTTTATTATAGTGGTGACGATGTCGGGGAGTGGAGGAATAGGGGTTAATACATTTTATTAGTGGTGGCAATGTTGGGAGCGGCAGATTAGGGGTTAATATCTTTAATATAGTATTTGCGATGCGGGAGGGTCTCGGTTTAGGGGTCAATAGGTAGTTTATGGGAGTTTAGTGCACTTTGTAGCAGTTTAGTTATGAGTTTTATGTAACAGTTTTGTAGCGTAAAACTAATAACTACTGCTTTAAGATTGCGAAACAGATTTTGTCGGTATAGGCTGGAACGCAAGCTTTTTAGCCTCACCGCAAAACTCATAATGGCTGTGCTATGGAAGTGAAAAAACGTCACTTTTACGTGTGTGGGACTGATGTTGTGTTACAGGCTAAAAGGCTTGCGGTACAGCTATACTGTGCTGTTTTAACGCTGAAACGACCATTTTTTCAGCGTTAAAACACAAACGCACAACTCGTAATCTAGCTGTTAGTTTGTTATCCCTCCTGTTTATTTTATGGTTTTGCAGGTATTTTATTTTGTTGAGGGGGGGGGTTGAGGGCAGTTGAAAACTCTACCCTGTGAAGGGTGAGAGCTTACCACACCCCCCCCCCTCACACACACAAATATGTATTTCATAATTCTTCTATTCATTGGCATTTCAAAATTGCCTTACTTATTACTTTACTAGATCCCACACTGTAGCAACATTCTGCTTTCTTTAGAGCTACAAGATGCTATAATGAAGCAAGCAGGTAACAAAATACTGGGAGGAGGTTAAACACATAGTGAACGTCAGCTTATAGCAATGCACTACAGGGACCTAACTGAACAATGCCTTGAATACAAATAAATCGCTATTGTTACTGCAAAAAGTGCAAACGTTAGTGTGATGTTAAAAGGACACTCAAGTCAAAATTAAACTTTCATATTGAAATAGAGCATTGAATTTTAAACAACTTTCCAATTTACTTCCGTTAACAACATGTGCACAGTCTTTTTATATTTACCCTTTTTGAATTACCAACTCCTACTGAGCATGTGCAAGAATTCACAGAATATAGGTATACGCATTTGTGATTGGCTTATGGCTGTCACATGGTACATGTATGCATTTGTGATTGGCTTATGGCTGTCACATGATACAGGGGGAGTGGAAATAGACATAACTTTAAAAGCTATCAGAAAAAATCTACTACAAATTTGAAGTTCAGACTAAGTTCTATTGCATTGTCTTTTTATAATGCATTTGTTGATTATGCGGATCTACTGGAACCTGGATTACAATGTGCACGTTTTAAAAATGATTGTGAACTTGCTTGTGTAAAAATGCCCTATACTTTAATTGACTAGTGCAAAGTGAAAACTCGCACTCGTATTACAAGTTGATGGTTAAGCCTTGCACTTGAGCGATAATCACATTAACACTGGAAATATTAACCAAAGTTAAAAGCACTCATAAAGTCATTGTGACTGTTCATATAAGACTTTAGAAACTACAAAACTGGCCTCATAGGTTTTATTTTCATACTATTTCAAGACATTTTACAAATAAACATTGCATTTGTGCATAAAAACAAACAAACATAGTCAGATGTGCTTAAAGGGACAGTATATTGTAAAATTTCTTTCTCCTTGATGTGTTTACAATCACTTGTTATACCAGCTGCAGAGTATAATAAATATCGGTAATTGCTTCTTTATGCATATTTTGTATATGAAATAGCTACCTATGATAATTTAAGCCACCACATAAAATCAAATTGGCTAAGTGTTCAGGGAGAGTTTATCTTTTTGTTTACAAAAATCTCCGTTCTCTTTTCTCTAACTGCATACACAGTGTGAAAATATTCTCTCTGTTTCCACCACCAATTTTGAGCTTGAGTACTTCTAACATTTCTTTTTTAAACAGCCTTTCTATAACCAGTAATTAAGTATTGAAATTTACAGTATAGGATGGGATAAAATAGGCAAAAACAGCTATTTAAAATAAAAAAAAACAAAATACTCCAGCAAGTACACTGTCCTTTTAATATACAATTGCATAGATTCAGTAAGACTATTTTTGAATGTACAGTATTTTGTGATGTGTTAAAAATAGCATATATATATATATATATATATATATATATATATATATATATATATTAGAATTGTATGTGTTTTTTAAACGAAAAAAACAGCATTATTGATTAATCCATTTGAGATGGGGCATTATGGGTGTGCAGTTTATGCATTATACTGTAAACATTGTTTGTTTTTTTCAGTTTAGAAACAAAATGAAAGAAACTGTAAAGTCCAAATTAAACGGTCATGATTCAGATAGGTCATGCCACTTTCCAATGTTATTTATTTTATCATCAAATTTGCTTTGTTCTCTTGGCATTCTTTGCTGAAAGCTAAACCTAGTTAGGCTTATATGCTAATTTCTAACCCTTGAAGGCTGCCTCTTATCTGAATACATTTAGCAGTTTTTTTACAGCTAGAGGGTGTTAGGTAATGTGTGTCCTATAAATAACATTGTGCTAATGCCCCTGGAGTTATTTAAGAGTCAGTACTAATTGCCTGAAATGCAAGTCTGTCAAAAGATCTGAGATAGGGGCGGGTCCAAGCAGCGACCTTGATCGCTCGCACATTTCTTGAGCTCCAGGTGAAGAGCTATTAATTTGCCGGTAATAGTTCGATAGTTACAGCAAAGTGAGCTTCCATGACTGGTTTCATGTAACTATAAGACAAAGCATTCAAATATTTTTTTCAGTTGGCTGTATTGATGACCCCAGGGCGGGAAAAGGACTTTAGAGGCCTGTAGTGATGGCAAATTTGCAGGCAGCGTCTCCCCCCCCCCCGGATTCTTCTGGGGTGTACGGCTGGAGCTATTTGTGCTTTTGAATAGAATCAGCACATCAGCCTGCTCTACAATGCTGACAGTGGACTTCTAAGCAGCACAATACAACCTTGCTACTAAGCCCTACAGCTAAAATGCAAGACAATTCTCTTACTGACAGGTGGGATGAGATCCTTGCCAAGATGGAAGACCTCTTTATGCCCTTGATAGAGAAGGCGCTGTCAGAGAGCGAATTACAACTCCTTACAGAAAAGCTGTCTGACGCTGCAGATTCAGCGCAACCTAAATTGCAGCCCAAGGATAAACAACCTGAATCACATACAAATCCTATGAGGGTCAGTGAGCCTAACACACAGAGAAAAGGAGAGCCCCTGCCACAGGACAGCATCCCATTACCTCTATCTACCCCAGTGGCTCTGACTAGAACCATAGAAGGAGTCTCTCGGAGCGGTTTAAAAGAAACACATACACACTTAGTTCAGAGAGTAGAAACCCAGCAACACACCTACCAAGCGAAGATGGCGCCCGGAACAGCTACAGTAATAAGTCGCAGCAGTAAAGGCTTTAAAGAAGGCGCAGAGAAACCTCTTAGCTATAAACTAGAGACTTCAAATCTGCCTGATCAGACTAGATTTGAGCCGGAGTCGGCGGAACTGCCCTGGAGCCCAGGGGGGAGCTCCGGGGAGTCCGCAATCCCTGAAGCAGTAAATATCTTGATCTCTAACGATCCTCCAGAAACCCACTCAGGCAGATATAGATCTCAAAGTACAGTGCAGAAGAAAACCCAGCTTATTTCTACCCGCGCCAGGATTAAAACCAAGAAGGGGCTACAAACAAGGGTGTTTGCTGTCGATTAGCAGAAGGCGTGCAGTGTACATAAAATGGAGACATTTGGGACTTTAGCTAATTATCTCAGCTCTGGTAGAGATTAAACTTAAAAATTGTGTTCAGTTCTTAGAAAGTTGTTATATATGAGTTTGGGAATTGGGGATTGTTTAGAGGGCACTGTTTTCATTATGTTTTCAATCTTCTATATACAAATTCACTATAGTTCTTTCCTTTTTTAATATACAATGGAAGGGTGGAGTAAAGCCCTTTTTCTAGGCAATAATATTAGCAGACGTTATCATCTTGCATGTATATAAGGCTGCACAGCAACATGCCCTCGCTCTTCTTTACACTTGACAGTAGTGAGCTCTGGGGGTTTGGGGGTCTCCCGGGCAAAACTTAGCTTTCCCCGTACAGAAGGCGGGCCTCCAGAATCTAGGATAATCTAAATAAGATGGCGGTGCAGGTTTGATAGTTCGATCTAGTGGTCTACGGCTGGGACCACGGGACAGACATAAAATTCACAGAATACTGCGCCTAAGTTAGCTTAGACAACCCTAGACATATACATGAATTAGTAGTACAGCTTTTTACATACAGATATCACCCTGTCAGCTTGTTTTATGTATACAGTAACCCAAGCTATACTTCAGTTCTGAAATCATAGACCATCTAACATGAATATGATTATGTATTAACTATCTAGAAAGATGGTAAAAACTGTACACATAGCTGTTTATTAATGTTGCTCCTATACAATAGAGGTTCGTATTGTTCTTTATTATAACTATTTTATGGATAATGATTTGTGGCGATGTGCCTTATGTATGTACTGTGTTTAGCTCCAGCCCCAGCATCTGGATTATAACTTGTCTCTAAAATATATGTAATGTTCTCATTTTAGCAGGATGCTGATTTTTTTTGTTTTCTCTTTTAATTTTGTTATGATTACATCCCCTGGACTTTATTTGTGCTTCACTCTGAAAGGTCCAAAAGTGACCCACTATACCAAATTAGGGGAAGAAAATCGAGGACCATAACTTTATATATCTATCTTTGCTAAGATTTATGGATCCCAACTTGTGACATGTCTATAACTTTATATTGTATGTTTTTGTTTTTTATATGTCCTCAATAAAAATATTAAAATATTAAAAGATCTGAGATAAGGGGACAGTCTGCAGAAGCTTAGGTATAAGGTAATCAAAGAGGTAAAATATATATTTCTATAACAGTGTTGGTTATGCAAAACTGCGGAATGGTAAATAAAGGGATTATCTTTCTTTTTATAGAATAACATTTTTGTGTTTACTATCCCTTTAACAGCAATGGCAGTGACTTTCCCAGGTCACAAGAATGCATTTAGAAAAAGTTCTCACACTGTAAAGTGTTTTATTTTTTATTTTTTTTAATAGCGACATTTCAACCATTGAAGCTAAGTAGCTGCTTCTTTCGTCCTGTGTTAATGAAAACTGCATCACACTGTGTTTGTGTGATACCAGTTGTTACAATTAAATTACATAAACGCGACTGGTATAATGCAAAAGAAGTGGCCCATTAGCTTCAATGGTAGAAAACACGTTTTATAGCATGAGAAATTTTTCTAAATGCATTATTATGTCCGGAAAAGACACAGCCATTTTTAAATGTGGGTTATTAATATTCTGTACTGTTAATCTTGTTTCTAAACACACAAAAATAAAAAATAAACATTTTTTTTACAATAAACAAACATAAAAAATGTATAAGGAACATAAGGGTTAAATTGCCATAACTTCAACTCCCACCTTACCCCAACAAACACACAGACAACTGATTGGAGGTAATGTTTATTTAAACATCCAGGCACAAAAAATACTAAACTTTTTTCAGGAATATTAAAGCTTAACTCAAGGTGGTGGCATCTAATATATATATATAAATAACTTAATATTTACAACAAGTGTGTTGAGGTCAACGGCCCAGATCGGGTGCTGAAATGCTCCTGCCGAGCATTTCCCTTCAGGGGTTGGCATCATCCGACAGGGATTTCTAGGTCTGCAGGCCTGCGGGGAGAGGAGTTACAAGCTGCGACTTGCAATATCATGCCCCTCTCATTAACTCAACCACACCCTTACGGAAACCAGAAAAATTAGTAGGCCGTGACCCCGCCACGCCAGTTAGCAATGATCTAACCTGGTATAAAGCTTCAATCCATAAGGGCCCTCATAATGTAAGACGCATCAACAAACATCAGTGAAGGGAAGCAAACTTAAAGTCCTAAAGCCACCGTAGAGTTTTTTTTTTAATTCTGGTAAATTGTCCTTGAACGAAACTAATACTCTAGTGGGAGAACTTAAAGGGACAGTCAACACAAATTTTTTTATTGTTTAAAAAGATATAGATAATGCCTTAACTACCCATTCCCCAACTTTGCACAACCAACATTGTTATATTAATATACTTTATAACATTTAAACCTCTACATTTTTGCCTGTTTCTAAGCCACGAAAGACAGCCCCCTATTACATGCTTTTTTATAAGCTTTTCACAACAGGGGAGTGCTAGTTCATGTGAGCCATATAGATAACATTGTGCTCACGCCCATGGGTAGTGGATGACACTGCACTAATTGGCTTCAATGCAAGTCAATAGATGATAAATAAAAAATCATGTGATCAGGGGGCTGTCAGAAGAGGATTAGATACAAGGTAATCACAAAGGTTAAAAGTGTATTACTATTCCCATGTTTTCTGTGCAAAACTGGGGAATGGGGATAATGAGAGTGGAGGGCCCTCTAGTGGGCCAGTAACAACATTAAGGGATTACCAACTTGAAGTCTGGAGAATGCTAGGGTGTTTTTGTTACAATGTTGCAGGCGAGGAGGCGGTGTTTTGTGCTTACCTTTATAGGGTCCTGCAGCAGTGTATCCGGCCTCTTTCTGTTCCAGACTTCGAGGAGAAAGTTTTTTTTTCTTTGTTCAGGGTGAATGATGGAGAGATCTAGAAGGAAGTCGGTGCCTCCCAAGCGCTTTAGGGAGGTTGTGGAGGTCGCAGCAAGGAAGAAGGGACCTGCAATGCAGAGAGAGGAGGACATGTCAGATGATGCGGTACCCCCCACACCCCAAAAAACCCCACCTAGCAGGAGTTTCAATAAAGGGAAAGGGCCTAAGAGAGGTGGGGGAGGTGGGCCTAGCACTGGTAGTAAGGCCCAAACTAGTGTGGGGCACCATTTAACCATGGGCCCTGATGTGAGGTGTAGTACACCTTCCCCTGGGTTACCCCGTGTTCGTTTATCCCCCAGGGGGAGGCAGGTTGCCAGGGGGGAGCAGGGGAGCTTGGAGGGGCTTGCTGAGGGCCCGGTATCGGCAGTGGGGCCTGAGAAGGAGGGGGGCCTAACGTCAGGGGCAGGGCCTGCTCTCAATTATGGGCCTGGGGAGCCAGGGGCATTAGATGGGGCGCTAGGCCTAGCGCCTGCAGTATTGCCCGCTCTCCCGCCGGCTGCCATGGCGGCGGTTCTGGCCCTGGCCCAATCCCTTGCTACGGTTGGGGTGCCATCTGTTCAGGGCCGGGCTGGTATGGCTGCTGTGGCGGCCGGAGGGAGCATGGAGGACTGTGGTCCGATTGCAGAGTGCGCAGCAGGCCCTCCCTCCACAGATGGCGGCTCTCGCGAGAGTTCCTCCTCACGTGCTTCCAGTGAGGATCGCGGCCGCCATCTTGGAGGGAGGGATGAAGGAGCAGAAGGAGGACCGCGCGACCGGAGCAGCCCAGGTAACTTGGGGAGGCTCCAGTTCGCGGGGGGGGGCTCCGGCGGCCACAGGGAGGGTCCAGGGGGCCTCAGGGCGCTTACCTGGGTTGTCGGGTGCGGCGCTAGCGGAGGATGGAGCGGTAAGGCCCGGAACAAGTGCGCATGCGCAGAGGCAGGCTGGTGCGCATGTTGAGAGGGCTGAAGTGATGCAGGGGGCGGTTAGGCCCGGGACAAGCGCGCAGGTGCAGAGGACAGGAGGAGTGCATGTGGAGAGGGCTGAGGCACATGATAGGGCGAGTAGGCCCGGAACCAGCGCTCTTGCGCAAAGGGAGCTGAGGGCACATGTGGAAAACAGGAATGGCATGCAAGCTGTGAATGTGGGAAGGCAGCAGCAGGGGAGCTTAGCTGGAGAGCATGTGGGGATGACACGGGCTGGGAACACAAGGCAATTTGGGGGAAGTATGCATGGTGCTGCGTGTGGGGCTCCTATGAACACACAGGGCTTGGTAAACAGGGATGGAATGCATGACAACCAGGGAGTGTGTATGGAGGAAATGATAAGAAGGGCTGTTCAAGCAGCTATGAGTGACGCAGGTATGATGGCCCGTCCTGGGTTCTGTGACAACGCCCAGGGGGGTCCTGTTCAAGAGGCAATTATTTCTAGGGCAGTGGCTAACGCACTGGGCATGAATACAAGGGGGGGGCAGACTGGGTCTAGGATGGGGGCCTCAGTCGGGGACCCTCCAGTGAACTAGATGTCTCCCCAAGTTGCTTTGTCTCCCCAGGTTACATCGGCAGCATAGATGAGGCCACCAGCTGGATCATCCAGTGCGCTGGTGGTGGCGGGGCCCAGCAGGGAACAGCAGAAGGAGGCTGACCCAGTCCAGATGGCAGCGGCGGACGCCGACAGACCTGCAGTGGGTGAGTCCTTTGTTCTAAACACTACACACGCTGACACTGACACTTCTTCTAGCGGGTCAGGTTCTGAGAGTGGGGAGGACCTAGGGCTAGTGGGAAAAGGGCAGCGTAGGATGTTTAGATGGATCAAAAAGATGGCAGCGAATCAGGCAAAGGGGAGGTCTGTAGGTACAGGGCAGGCAAAGGGGATAGCGGGGTCGTCAGGGACAGGCCCGAATATGCCCTTGGAGTTACCAGTCCCGCGCAAAGTGGCGGCACAGGGAGACACGTATCCCTGCCTGGTGCACTCCCTTTACGGCCATCTCAAGGCTAAAGTTATTAAAAAAATTCAGGAGGGACGTTACGTCAATATTTTTGAGCTCTCACTGGATGCGTTCAGGGCCAAAGAGCGGGCCCTGGATGGATCTGGTCCGAAACGGGTGCGTAGGCCAGAAACCTATGAAGAATGGTTGAAATGCTTCAGGGTCCTGGCGTCCTGCTATGTGGATAGGTGGCCCTTACAGGGGCACAACTTGTTCAAATACCAGGACACGATTGAAGACATCCATGTCAGGTTTAAGGAGGGCGCATGGCGGGAGTACGACATGGCCTTCAGGAGAAAGATGGTTGGCAACCATCTGCTTCATTTTGGGACACAGGATATGCATCTGTGGTCCAAATTGGGCTTGGAGGGGCCATCCCCCCTTCCCTCCCCTGTGCGTCAGGTGCAGGGGCGGGTTGGACAGAAGCAAGGTAGAAGGGGTAGAGAGTGCTGGAAATTCCAGGACAGATTGTGCGACAGAGGGAGCAGCTGTTCCTTTCGGCACATATGCAAGCACTGCGGGGGGCCACACCCAGGTGTGGAATCCGGAAAAAGAAAAGAGCAGGGACAGGCCAGACCAGCCATTAAGCCGGGAACTGGAGTTAAGGGCCCCAACACCGCTTAATCTGGCAGCCATGATGCCATGGCTGGCCGATTACCCGGATCAGGAGTCAGCGGTGCTGCTCCGGGACGGGCTGGGTGTGGGCTTCCAGATACCAGTGCGGGGTTTGGTTGTGGGGTCGGGGGTTCATAGGAACCTGAAGACGGCCTATGAGTTCCCACAGGTAGTGAGGGACAAACTGGCTAAGGAGGTTGCGATGGGCCGGGTGTCTGGCCCATTTGCAGTTATGCCCATAGCCGACCTAGTGGTTTCCCCCCTGGGGGTGGTACCTAAAAAAGAGGTAGGAAAGTTCAGGTTGATTCATCACCTGTCCTTCCCTAAGGGCGCGTCCGTAAACGACGCAATTGATCCGGACCTAAGTACAGTGCACTATCAATCGTTTGATGAGGCGCTGACGTTGGTGCGAGTGAAGGGCCCAGGGGCTCTGATGGCAAAGCTAGACATTGAGTCAGCTTTCAGATTATTGCCACTGCACCCCTCTGCCTTTAGGCTTATGGGGATGAAGTTCGAGGGGGCATTCTATTTGGACAGGTGCCTGCCGATGGGGTGTTCGTTGTCATGCTCGTTGTTTGAGTGTTTCAGCACATTCCTTCATTGGGTGGTGACGGTGGCGTCGGGGGGTGGGTCTGTGGCCCACTACCTGGATGATTTTCTGTTGGTAGGGAGAGCACGAAGCACGGAGTGTGCGCGGCTCATGTCGGTAATGAGGGGGATCACAGATAGGTTCGGTGTCCCCCTGGCCGCTGACAAGACAGAGGGCCCTTGCACGTGCCTTACGTCCCTAGGGATAGAGATTGACACGGTCAAGGCTCTATGTAGACTGCCAGACGATAAAGTGGAGCGGATGCGGCACATGGTGCGGCTAGTACGGGGGCAGGAGAGAGTGGCCAGAAGGGATGTGCAATCCCTATTGGGTTTGCTGAATTTTGCTGGCAGGGCGATTCCAATGGGAAGAGTCTTTAACAGGCGCCTGGAAGGGCAACTGAAGGGACCAATTGGAAGTGGCAAATGGATCAGAATCACACCGGAGGTCCGAGAGGATCTGAGGGTGTGGGACACATTTTTGTCACACTTCAACGGGATTTGCCTATGGAGGCACCCGACGGTGTCTAATCAATTGTTGCATCTGTTCACAGATGCAGCCGGCAGTTTCGGGTATGGCGCATACCTGGACGGTGAATGGAGTGCGGGGCCATGGCCCCGCGAATGGGTGGAGGCTGGCTGGGTCAAGAACTTGACTTTGCTGGAGCTCTTCCCCATTGTGGCTGCGGTGGAAATTTGGGGAAGGAGACTGGCTAATAGGTCAGTGGTATTCTGGTCGGACAATCTGAGCGTGGTGTACGCCATTAACAGATTGTCTGCCTCCTCGCCGGGGGTAGTATGCTACTTGAGACATCTGGTGTTGCGCTGCTTGGAGCTCAACATCACGTTCACGGCCGAACACGTCCCGGGGTGCATAACGTGATCGCTGATGCACTCTCTCGATTCAACTGGGAGCAGTTTAGAAAGGCAGCGCCCAGGGCCGCGAAGGAGGGTCTAATATGCCCGTCTTTTCTTTGGCAGCTGTTCCAGGCTGGGAGGGGATCCTCCCCCTAATCAGAGCATCGTTAGCGCCAAAGACTTGGTCTACATACGTCAATCACTGGAATAAATGGGTGGCCTTCTGCCAACAGATGGGAGTGCAGGTGGAAGACGCGTCCAGGGTACAGGTACTGGAATGGTTGGCTCAGTTAAGGATAGGAGGGGCTAGTAAAATGGGTGCAGCAAGCAAACTAGCAGCGTTAGCATTTTTTAATAAGGCATTGGGCTATGCTGACCACTCAAGGTCATTTCTGGTTCGTCAAGTGCTGAAAGGTTGGAGTAGGGTTTCCCCCCGTCCTAAGGATCGGAGGGAGCCCATAACATCGGGCCGGTTACGAGACCTGGCCAGACAATTGCAATCGGCCTGTACATCGGACTATGAAAAACTCCTGTTTAGTGCAGCATTCGCGCTGGCTTTTGCGGGGGCATTACGAGTGGGGGAGTTGGTGTCCTCCTCCAAACTTAAAGGGACAGGGGGCATCCTGGCAGAGCACGTGCGTTGATCGGGAGAGGGGCTTCTCCTGTTCGTTCCTCGGTCCAAAACGGACCAGGAAGGTAAGGGGGCATGGCTCCCGCTGCAGAGGCATGCATTTGAGGAATGCTGCCCGGTGCGATGTGTGGAAGAATTTCAAAAGGTGAGACCTCAGGGTAGCAAACAGTTTTTAGTGCACAAGGATGGCAGCGCCTTGTCGCTTTTTCAGTTTCGCAGGGTACTCGCGAGAACGGCAGAGCTGGCGGGGTTGGATCCGAAAAAGATTGCCCCACACTCTTTCCGGATTGGGGCAGCTACCAGCGCGGCGGCGGCTGGGACACCAGCTGCAGAAATTAAAAGGTTGGGCAGATGGAAGTCAACCCAATACAAAAGATACATTAGACCCACGTAGTAAGGGGGGGGCTCACATCCATTAGGGTCGGGTGCCAGGGCATTACGAGTGGGGGGAGGAGGTCTGTAGGGATTGCTTGAAAGGGGCATGACGGGTAATGTGGTTTTGATCTGTTTTGCCAGGTGTAAGAGGTGGCAATCCCCCTCCAGTTCGGGTATGGATTGTCGGACATTCCTACATCCATTGGGCGTCCATCAGGGCGCTGCGTTCAGCGGAAGGTCAGCAACTTGGATTCGCAATGTCCAGGGCGAACTTCCGATGGTTAGGGCGCAGGGGCCTCACTTGGGCTGATTTGCCGGCCTTATTGCAGGAGGCGCACAAGAGGTGGGGGCAGCCTAATGTGATAGTGCTGCACCTCGGGGGGAATGACTTGGGGTCTCTCCCAGCATTGGATTTGATAAAACGCATGATGGCAGACTTGAAGTGGGTACACACATGGCTTTAAGATGTTAAGTTGGGATGGTCCAATGTGGTCGCACGACTACATTGGCGGTATATTGTGACCCAGAAGGCCGCGTACAATGTACGAAAGAAGGTTAACCGGGAGATGGGAAGGACGGTCACGGCCTTAGGGGGCTTTGTGGTCAGACACGAGCTCTTAACGGCCGACAGGAAGGATCTGTTTCGCCCTGATGGTGTCCACCTGACGGATGTTGGTCTGGATATCTTCTTAAAAGACATCAGGAGCGCTTTATTGTTAGTTATATAAAAAAAAAAAAAAAAGTTGTTGTAATTTGGTATAGTGTGTATATAGTTGCCTGTTGGCTTATTAGTTTGGCGGCAAGAGTACGCCTGGCTCTTGTGGCGGGTGGTCAAGGCCCTGGGGAGCGGGCACAGAAGGAGAAGAGTGACGGTCAATAAAAGGGGAGGGGTTACGCCCGCCCAGGCGCCGGCTTGGGGGGTCCCCTCCCTTACGAATACAGGCTGAAAATCTCTTATTTCCACAGCTCTCTTTTTGTGCCATTGGGCGTGAACAGCCGGGTGTCACGCTGCAAACACCGAAAGGGGCCTTGACCAGCTGCTGATAGGGGTTAGGTTTAGGGTGAGATGCCGCCAACGGATTGTTAACGAACTTGTTGCCAAGTTTTGGAAGTTAATTTATTTGAGTGCCTGCAATGGTATTAAATATCATCGCAGGCACAAGTTAAATCGTTTATGTTTAAATAAACGTGACCGTGACTGGTCTTTGTTTTTTCTCCCAACTGAGTGTCTGGTCTGTTTATTTCTTATAAGTATAAGGTTTAAAGCAAGTCGTAAGATGGAATAGGGGGTTAAGACCTTATGAGAGTGGAGGGCCCTCTAGTGGGCCAGTAACAACATTAAGGGATTACCAACTTGAAGTCTGGAGAATGCTAGGGTGTTTTTGTTACAATGTTGCAGGCGAGGAGGCGGTGTTTTGTGCTTACCTTTATAGGGTCCTGCAGCAGTGTATCCGGCCTCTTTCTTTTCCAGACTTCGAGGAGAAAGTTTTTCCCCGCCCACCCGGCCCCTTGGGATGAAGAAGAGAGTGGCGGCAGCGATGCGGCAGCATGAGGGTGAGTGAACCCGGCAGGGGTAGGTTTAATTGAGCTAGCCTTTTGTAAGCCCGGGTTGTTAATATAGCCACCCACCCACATCAGGAGGGTTGTACGATTCGCCTGATGGGGGGTGCTCTACTGGGTTGGGTGGAGATGCCCTAGCCGGCGGGTGGTCAAGGCCCTGGGGAGCGGGCACAGAAGGAGAAGAGTGACGGTCAATAAAAGGGGAGGGGTTATGCCCGCCCAGGCGCCGGCTTGGGGGGTCCCCTCCCTTACGAATACAGGCTGAAAATCTCTTATTTCCACAGCTCTCTTTTTGTGCCATTGGGCGTGAACAGCCGGGTGTCACGCTGCAAACACCGAAAGGGGCCTTGACCAGCTGCTGATAGGGGTTAGGTTTAGGGTGAGATGCCGCCAACGGATTGTTAACGAACTTGTTGCCAAGTTTTGGAAGTTAATTTATTTGAGTGCCTGCAATGGTATTAAATATCATCGCAGGCACAAGTTAAATCGTTTATGTTTAAATAAACGTGACCGTGACTGGTCTTTGTTTTTTCTCCCAACTGAGTGTCTGGTCTGTTTATTTCTTATAAGTATAAGGTTTAAAGCAAGTCGTAAGATGGAATAGGGGGTTAAGACCTTATCTATCTTCTGTGCAAATCTGGGGAATAAAGGGATTATCTATCTTTTTAAACAATAAAACATTTTGAGTTGACTGTCACTTTAACTTT
Source organism: Bombina bombina (assembly GCF_027579735.1). Classification (NCBI taxonomy): domain Eukaryota; kingdom Metazoa; phylum Chordata; class Amphibia; order Anura; family Bombinatoridae; genus Bombina; species Bombina bombina. The sequence continues at coordinate 122,166,479 of NC_069499.1, forward strand.
CAATAATACAATATTACAAGCACAACGATGCTCTCAATATACATGTGGTAGCAATTTCACTCAAGTACAATTTGCTGTTCCACTTGTAAACTAGGCCCCAATGAGATGAGCTAATTATAAGATGCATATGTGAAGGCACCAATCACCAGCTAGCTCCAAACTTACACTGCTGCTTCTGAGCCTAGATAGGTTGGTTTTTGTTTTTGTTTTTCAAATTGGGGATCAAAGATAATGAAGTAAATTTGATTACAGAAGTAAAATAAAACGTTTCTTAAAGGGACACTAAAGTCAAAATTAAACTTTCAAGATTCAGATAGAGCACACAATTTTAAACAATTTTCCAATTCACTTCCATTATAATGTGCACAGTCTTTTTATTTGCACACTCTCTGAGGCACCATCTCCTACTGAGCATATTCACAGATTAGATGTGATTGGCTGATGGTTGTCACATGAAGTACTGTGAGGGAAAATAGAACTGACATTACAATTTGTCAGATTTACCCATTTAACATTTAAAGTAAATGCTTTTGCATTATCGTTTTCGTATGCATATTTACTGATTATGTTATTATACTGTGTTTTGTGGTACTTTAAATTGGCATTCACTATCTGAAAGTTTAATTCTGACTTCTCTTCTTATGCCCTGCAACATACCTTTATGACATAAAATTACATAATATAGTATTTAAAAATCATATTCTATAGGTGTCTAAATTAAGAAAACCCAGCTGAGTAAAAATATTGTTTATACTTTTTTTTCTGAGTAGACCTGGTTGCCCCAAAAATTAAAGCTATCAGCATTTTACTAAAAAACATTATGGTTGTATTGGGGTTTTCACAATCAGTGTTAATTTAAGTAGCTTGTGATCTTTATTTGGAATGTGTGGTGTGTATGGATAAGGTAAACTCTATATTCCGAGTAACACAATAACAGGAAATAGCACGTCTGTTTGTGTTACTTAATATTCTAATGTTTAAGCCCTATTATGCCTAAACACAGCTAAGTAAATGGAAATGATTCCAAAGAGCTTTCCAGACATTAATCAGGTATCTACTTAGCGGTGCATTCCAGGACCCCCGCCAAAGCAGGGATTTACATTACACTTATGTGTAAGTAATGTGTCAATCTGAAAATGGCTAAAAATCTAATACCAACATTATCATTATCAGCTTGCTAATAGCAAAGAAGTAATAATTATTTCTTTGTTTTTTTTTTTTTACTAATTATGCCTGTTACATTGTGTTTAGGGTGGTCTTTCTAAGGCATGTGGTTCCTAATGAGTGTAAACTCTTCTCATACCAATTTTCCTGTCTTTGTTTTGTAAGAAGATATAACTTCAATGTCTATGTATTCATCTGATCAGCATAACCAGAAAAAAAAAATATCCACTTGGACAAAAACCTCCTGTGTGAACAGAAATATTGGCGGTGCATATGAAAATAGAAACCTACTTCACGGAAAGCCATAATGAAGACCACACATGCAGGTTGTAATATCTAATGACATGCTGTGGACACAAAGTATCTCCAAACTGCCTGATACACACAAAAGTGTAATAAACCACCACATTTATTGCTAACATTAACACAATTGTACTCCTACAACTAATTAGACAATCAAATGTAATCTGATTACTATTATTTAATTCCTATCTCATTAGCATTGTTACTAGTATGGTATAATGGAAGGTTCAATATTTAACCAGTTTTTTACAGAGGTTTATGGCTTACGGAAATGAGCTTTCACACATATTAATTGTTCTAATTTGTTTGCTAAACAGATATAGTTAATAATAGCATATTACTGACATTTCATTATTGCCAAGTAAATGTTAAACAGTATAGCTTACCAAATCAGATTATAGTTTATACATAAACAATATAAATGAATTATAAATAGGATTTATAAAAGGTACACACAGGTAGGAAAACAGATAGTCTATGATAAACAAAGTATGCTGATTATTTTTTTAAATAAACATATTGAAACTGATTCTGTATAAAATATAATATACATTTTTATTTTAACTACTAACATATTCCAAGGTTAAATAAAAATCAAGCAAGACGGTAAGATCTGCACACTAGTTACTTACAAGTTCTTGGTTTATTTTAGAAATACTGTACGTGCTGAACATTTTATTATTAACGTTTAAAAGTATGCTTTTATTATTAAAGGGACAGTCTAGTCAAAATTAAACTTCCATGATATAGATAGGGCATGAAATTTTGAACAACTTTCCTATTTACTTTTATAATCAAATTGTCTTTGTTCTCTTGGTATTTGTTGTTGCATGCTAAACCTAGGTAGGCTCATATGCTAATTTCTAAGCCCTTGAAGGCCGCCTCTTATCTCAGGGCATTTTGACAGTTTTTCACAGCTGAGGGCATTAGTTCATGTGTGCCTTATAAATAACATTGTGCGCACGCATGTGGAGCTACCTAGGAGTCAACACTGATTGGTTAAAATGCATGTTTGTTAATTGTTTTGCATAGCACTCTCACATAAATACTTAACAGGCAGAAATACAAATAACAACGATGATTACTGTCTCTGTATCACCCTTATTGTATTCCTGGCTGAAAACAAGAAGCTCTGCATCAGTTAGGGAGGTGAACTGGAAAGCGAGTAATCAAATTAAATTGATATTGCAAATGAGTTTTGGCAGGAAATGGGCAATTTTCAGTACAAATGCTAAAACCGGTATACTGCATATATAAATTATTTCCTACCACCTATAATAAGTATTGTATGTGTGTATCTTTCTATTGTACCGAAGCACATCAGGTCTGTGAGGCTAGTATTAAATTGTCCTCCATGATTTGATAAACTTCATATCAATAAAGTGACTCCCAAAAAGACCAGTTCATGCATACTTGCCATCTTGTATTTCTCCTTGGCCTTTACCATAATATCCCTGGTCACATGATCAAATGAGACCCATCACTCATTGAATTTACCGGTTTGTATAGGAATATGCAGTGGTCTCATTACTGGAATAAGATGATATAAACAATTACTAGAGTTATTTACAATGATTCACTTGGATACCGTGTTTCTATATATATATATATATATATATATGTATATATATATATATATATATATATATATATATATGTATGTATATATATATATATATATATATATATATATATATATATATATATATATATATATATAAAATCTGTAGTCATCAAAGTAATTTACTCCCAAAACAATTTATCAATAGTTACAACAGATAATGGTTACATATAGATTGTAAGTTCCCACGGGAACAGGGCCCTCAATTCCCCCCTGTATTTGTTTGTTTAATTTTGTCCGGTGTCTTATATTGTATCACTGTTTTATCTTTGTACCCATGGACAGCGCTGCAGAATCTGTTGCGCTTTATAAATCAATAATAATAATATTAATAATAATAGAATTCAAAAGAGGTATTGCTCTACAATGTCAATGTTTTAAGCAATATGGTTATATTAGGTATTAAAAAAAAGTATATCATTATATTGTGAACACACAACAGTATATTTTGTCTAGACATGCATTCGTTTTGTTATGAATGCATATTTGTAATGAAAATACGGATATTCGTTTTCACGAAGTGAATAGCTGAACGAATGCACAAACTGATTTTAAAGGAACAAATACATACTAATGAAATTCATTAGTATACACTTGTTTTTAAAAGGTAAAATACATATGTTTAGCATGCTGAGGACCTGAGTTAATCCCAATTTTTCTTTACACACTAAGCTCCTTTTAGCATTATAGGGAAAGTATTTTATTAAAATTCTCCTGACCCTTCTTCACAACGCCCAGGGTGGTTCTAATAGGAGGCTTAGTGTGTGAAGAAAGGTCGGGATTAGCGCAGCTTCCCCAGTTCGCTATAGGTAAGTATAAGCCTGCAGGTGATTTTTCACCTGCAGTAAAGAAACATTTACTTTTGTTTCAATGAAAACCAATGTAAATGTTACTGAATATTCAGTATTTGTTTAGTTTTAAATGAAAAGTGCAACAAATGAATATTAAAAAAAAACAAATATTCTGATATTTGTCTAAAGTCTAATTTTCTCTAAAGTCTAATTTTGTCCCATTATTTTAAAGAAACATTGGAATTTTTTTAACAAGGTATTAGATGGCGATTATAGTTAAAACATAGCTAGTGCTGCGGAATCTGTTGGTGTTCTACAAATAACCGATAATAATAATAATAGTTAATTTTATAAACATTTTATGAGTTTAAAGGACCAGTACATACAGTAGATTTGCATAATCAACAAATGCATGATAAATAGACAATGCAATAACACTAAGGGGCCAATTTATTAAATGTGAGGCAGACATGATCCGCTGTAGTGGATCATGTCCGCCCGACATCGCTAAAGGCCGACAGCATATGCTGTCGGCATTTAACATTGCACAAGCATTTCATCAGAAATGCTTGTGCAATGCTACCTCCTGCACATTCGTGGGCCAATCGGCTGCTAGCAGGGGATGTTAATCATCCCGATTGTATCCAATCGGGATGATTGCTGTCCGCCACCTCAGAGGTGGAGTATGAGTTAAGGAGCAGAGGTCTTAAATATAAAAAGACACATTTTGTTAATGGAAATAAATTTGAAAGTTGTTTAAAATTGCATGCTCTATCTGAATAATTAAAGTTTAATTTTGACTTGAGTGTCTCTTTAAAGCAAAGGTCAATTTTCATGTGAAAATGCCGTTTTTTTTAAAAAACTATTAAAAACAGGGGCACTTTCATTCATGAAAATTGGCATTGCACTGGATTTTAAAAATACCTTTTTCTTCTAAAACGCTGGATCGCCGTTCTGAAACGATGCCCCCGTCTGCTTCTTCCTGGTTAACTTACCCAGCAATGATGAAACCGGCTTCCTCCAATCACGGCGTTGCTTCAGGCAATGATTCCCCTGGTGGGGGAAACCGTGATTGGAGGATGCCGGAATCGTCATTGCTGACGTATGAAGAGGCTTGCGATGAGCTGGTGAAGTAAAGAAGAAAAGGTAAGTATTTTAACAAAACGGGTGAAATGTATCTAGCTACTGATTGGTAGATGCCTATATATGCCTATTGTCATTGGCTTACCAAGGTATTCAGCTAACTCCCAGTAGTGCAGTGTTGTAACTTCAATAAAGGATTACAAGATATTGAAGTGTAATGGATAAAAATGTGGGTTTCATGTCCCTTTAATCCTCAAATTCATAACACTCTAAAAGACTAATAGATATAGGGAATATTTCACAAAATCACAAGTAGGGCTAGTAAGTAATTACAGGCAACAGAAATGAAATTATTATTCTCCCTTTATTTAAAAAGGGACACTAAAGTCAAAATTATACTATCATGATTCAAATAGAGCATACAGTTTCATTTTACTATTGAGAACGTGCAAGAGTTCACAGTATATACATAGGAGCCTGCAATTGGCTAATGGATGTCACATGATACAGGGGACTGTTACACTGAAGTACATTTTTAAATTTGTCAGACAAATCTATGGTTCATTTAAAAATCAGAAGTGCTGTTGCAATGTATTTTTATTATGTAGTTGTTCATTATACAATTGCATTGTATTTAAAGGTCCTTTAGTTTTCAACTGACTAATAGTTTTTCTTATAACTAAACTAAATAAACTATAGTGGTATTTTTCCAACACTATGGGACCGATTTATTAAAGTGCGAGCGGACATGATACAATGTAGCGTATCATGTTCCCCGTACATTGATAAATGCCAATAAATTGCTTATGCAATGCCGCCCCCTGCAGATTCACGGCCAATCGACCGCTAGCAGAGGATGTCAATCAGCCTGATCATATAGAATCGGGTGGATTTATGTCCGCAGTCTCGCGCGGAAACAGGGTCATCAAGCTACGTTTGGAGCTTGATAATTCGGCCCCATATCTACATTATGGTTCAACTAAAACACCCAACAAACACAATGTCAAATATTGGGCATTCTATAATATTAAAGGGACACGAAACCCCCCAAAAAATCTTTCATTATTCATATAAAAAATACAACTTAAAAAAAGTTTCCAGTGTGTGTGTGTTTTATAAATATGAAATTTCCTTATAATTGCAAATATAATGTAAACCTATCCTTTTCATCCAAATAAATATATTAATATACAAAAGTGAAATATTTAAATTAGCATGTGTAGGAGTGATGAGTGAATGTTTTGACACATTTGTTAAAAATTACAAATGTTGGCCATATTCATGTATTCTAAACAAATGTTGTATGTTTGCCAAACACTCTATGCTTGTTTTTGAAGAAAAGTAAAATGTATAATTTTAAATAATTTAATGTAATATTCAGTTATCAAATGTAATGACTAAATATTCAGTTACTTTCACCTAGTTTAGCGTTTGTGTTTTAACGCTGAAAAATATTGCCATTTCAGAGTTAAAACAGTAACGCAGCCATTATAAGTCTTGTTGATATAGCTGTACCGCAAACCTTTTAGCCTGTAATGTAACATCAGTCCCGCACTTGAAAAAATGACGTTTTTGCATGGGATGAGAAGCTAATAAGCTTGCGTTACAGCCTATCCCGAGACTATTCTCACCGCAATCTGAGACCAGAAGTAATAAGTTTTATGCAACAAAACCGTTACACAAAACTCATAAATAAACTTTAACAAAGAACACTAACACCTATAAACTACCTATTTACCCCAAAACCGAGGACTTCCGCATCGCAAAGACTAATAACATTTATTAACCCCTATTCCGCTGCTCCCCGACATCGTCGTCACTATACTAAAGTTATTTATGCCTATTCCCCCGCACCCCGACATCACCAACACTATAATAAAGATATTAACCTCTATTCCGCTGCTCCCTGACATTGCCACCACAAAATAAAATTATTAACCCCTAAACCTCTGGCCTTCCACATCACTACCACTAAATAAACCTATTAACCCCTAAACCGCCAGCCCCCCACATTGCAAAATACTAAATTAAACTATTAACCCCTAAACCTAACAACCCCCTAACTTTAAATTAAAATTGCAAGATCCCTATCTTGAATTAAATAAAAACTTACCTGTGAAATTAAAAAAGTTTAAACTATATATTTAACTAACATTACTATTATACTAAAATTAGAATAACTATCAAATAAATGAAATTACAAATTAAAAAAACTAAACTTTTAAAAATAAAAATTACTAAATTACAAAAACTAAAAAAATACTAAAGTACAAAAAATAACAAACACTAAATTACGAAAAATAACAAACAAAATTATCCAAAATAAAAATAATCACACCTAATCTAATAGCCCTATAAAAATAAAAAAGCCCCACCAATGGGGGGAGTGCGGAGCCGGCCTAAGCTAAAAGGGCTGCTTAAGCCCTGAGCTTTGAGAAGGGGACCAGAGACAACAAGACCTAATATGGTCTAAAGGAGGCTATCAATAACCTAATTGCACAGACTACCTATCGGACATCTCAGTGCCACTAACGCTACCTTCTGATCCCCAATCCGCAGTAAATAGCGATGCCCAGCAGGCTAACATGGTAATCAGCGGCGGCCATATTGCAGGGCCGTGGAGATGCAGTGACACAGAGGCTGCTGGAAAAAGGAAAAATAAAAATGGCAAGAGGAGACCCACAAGCTATGCAGTTCCCAGGGCTGATTCTTGGAGGGTAAGCAGGCTACTTAAACGAGCCATAAGTATAACTTCCTCCACAGAGGCACAGATCATACATGGTGCGAGACTAAGCAGTTTGGACCTACCTATATTGATTAGCATGCCATAACATAGAGGTAACCCTGAGATCACGCTGCTAGATTTTAAGCCTACATGCAATTTATAAACACAATCCTTTTAACCCAGGCTCTAATATATGTTAAATATAATCCTGGAGACTAAGAAAATATATTGCGCCCCCTGTACTCTTCCTACCAAAGGGCTTGCAGAGCTATTATGTAAGGCCTACTATAGAAAGACTTCTATTTAATAGCTATCATTAGCCGAAACATCCTCTAACATGAACTCTCATTCAAATTACTAAAGATGGCTGCAAAGAAGGATATTAAACCTGTAAAAGGTACACGCACCACTTTAACCAAGGGACAATCTGTGAGCACGTTTTTCACTACAGCAGAACAGAAAATACAAAGGCGCCATGATACCCTTAGCACCCTATCTTCTCCAGCTGACTCCCCTCAAAACTCTCATGAAGTGGCGGAAACAGACCAAACCCAGATCCCTACGCACATCTTATCCTCACTTGCATCAACACAGGACCTTGCTAAAATAGTCAGAACCTGTATAAGTGAAGAATTGCAGGAGCTTAAGCAAGATATGCACACCCTTGGGTCTAGGGTTGAAGCTCTGGAAGATCAGGGAGACATAATATGTGAGGACCTAACAACTATGCAAGAAACAATTGGTCAACAAACAGAACTGGTAGCTTCCTTACAGGACAAGCTAGAAGATCTTGAGAATAGGGGCCGGAGAAAAAATATCAGGTTACGTGGGGTTCCAGAGTCAGTACTACGAAAAGATCTCCCGGTATACCTGTCTGCTTTCTTCACACATTTACTATGTGATCCTAATGCTGCCAACATTCAATGGGTGTGGGCACACATAGCCCTCAGGCCAAAGCCTCTAGATACTGCCCCTCCAAGGGATATCATAATAAAAATTAAGAACTTTCTGGAAAAAGAGACCATCATGGCCGCCTCCAGAAAAAAGCAACCAGTACGATTCAGAGGAGTAGTTATACAGTTTTATGCTGATCTTGCTTTGAGGACATTGCAGAGACGAAAGGAACTATCCCCTCTAACCACACTTTTGAGGAACAAGAAAATTCCATATAGATGGGGATTTCCCTTTAAACTATTTGTAATTCATAACAACAGAAGGGTCTTTTGCTCATGCCCGGCGGAAGTGGAGCAATTCTTCAAACTGCTCGATCTCGATCCACCGAGTATACTCATACCACAGCCCAAAGAACTATACAAGAAGGATCCTGGGACATAGTCTCTTTGCAGAAAAAAGGGAAAATGGTATCCAATCCCTCTACCGCACCGAAGGAAAGGAGAACAGTTACAACCACAAACCAAGTTGCCTCCGAGGAGGACTCTGCTTCGGATTCAGACGACTCCTAATCATAAGTATCCTTTGATTTATATAGACTCAAAGTTATTATAGCACTAAAGATTTAAACCCAGCTTAAAGAATAATGCTAGTAGGTTTTAAGTCTCAATCCTAATGTTGGAACTGATCCTAGTATAATGTTAAAGACATGTTTGTGTAACTGCTATTGTTCTTGAATGTCATTGAAGGCCTTAATTCCATAACCAACCTCCATTAAAAAGTCACCCTATACATGAACCCTAACAACCCCTTTACCCCTTATCCTTTTTATTGAACTCAGAAAATGTTTGCACAGAGTGCATTTAAGTTTGTTTTGTATGTTATTTTAGTTATTTGTTATGTTACAACTTTGGTTAAACACTGTTATGTGATGCCACGGTCCCACATGGCTGGTTACAACTGGTACAGTCATACAAGGTATTATTACATACAAATTGATATGGCTTTAATGATGGCATATTGTTATTATTTAATATACTGATGCTGTTTTATTACTCCCTACAACTACAGACGACATGCTATCTCATAAAACATCTCATTTACCCTTTCCCCATACAGCAGATATAATGGCAAATTACCTATGTATCATCTCTCAGAATGTTAAGGGATTTAACTCCCCCCAAAAACGCTCTATGACACTATTAAACATGTTCAAACGTCGAGCAGATATCCTCTTCCTGCTGGAAATGCACTTTCAGAAACAGAAAGTATTTAGGCTCGCGCTATTCACAACATTACCATTAGTGATGTCGCGAACCTAAAATTCAATAGGCAGGCGAACTTTAAAACCTACAAGGACTCTTTCTGGCCACAATAGTGATGGAAAAGTTGTTTCAAGGGTCCTAACACCTGGACTGTTGCATGCTGGAGGGGGATCCCTGGCAAAACTCCCATGGAAAATAACATAGTTGATGCAGAGTCTGCTTTTAAGCCATAATGGGTCTAAATCAACTAACATTCCCAAAGTGGCTGTCTCAAAACATCCCGGACAGAAGATAGATTGATAGTGATAGATAGGATAGATAGATATACATAGATTGATAGTTAGATAGAATCGATAGAAGAGAAATAGATATATTTGTTAGATATATAATTACCCTAATAAATTCTAATAATCAAACATGCGTTCTTGGACCCAACTAGCTTGTGTCAATTAGTACTTTTCTTAGCACTTTAATCCCTGTTCCCCCCCCCTATCGTGGGAGTTCTATATGGCCTGCCAGATTACCCTGAAACATTATAATAATAAGACATGTGGTCTGCTACCTATTTTAACGAGGTTGTGTTTTAAGTACTACCATTCTTAGCACTTTAATCTCTGTAACTCCCCCTATTTGGTGAGGTCTATACGGCCTGGATGATTACCCATACAAAATATAATAATAAGACATCTGCTCTTGGTCTGCGACCCATGGTAACTATGTTGTGTTAATTAGTAATGTCCTTCGCATTTTAATAGCTGTTACTCATACTCACCCTATCGGTGGAGGTCTATATGGCCTGCATGATTACCCTTACAAAATATAACAACCAAACATATGTTCTGGGACCCATGGTAAGTAGGTTGTGTTATGTAGTACTGTTCTTTGCATTTTCATACCTGTTACAACACCAAATGGTGGCAGGTCTATCTGTCCTTCATGATTAGCTGCACCCAAACCCAAAAAAAAGCCGAGTGGTCTTAGACTAACACCCATGGCTAACTCTGTTGTTTCAATTAGTACTATTCTTAGCACTTTCATCCCTGTTACGGGCGGTCTACATGGCCATCATGATTAGCCGAACAAAATACTACAATCCAACCTTTGCTCAGTCTTCATAGGCCCTTCATCGTCTGTATTTTGATAGTACAGTTCTTATTATTTTTATAGCTGATACAACACCGAATGTTGTCAGCTCTATATGGCCTGCATGATTAGCTGCACCCAATACAAAAATAAATCCAAGCGGTCTTGGATTAACACCCATGGCTAACTCTGTTGTTTCAAGTAGTACTATTCTTAGCACTTTCATCTCATCATCCCTGTTACTTCCAGGACTCTCGGTGGTGGTGGTCTACATGGCCATCATGATTAGCCTAACCAAATACTACAATCCAACCTTGGCTCATTCTTCCTAAGGCCCTTCATTGGCTGTATTTTGGTAGTACTGTTCTTATTAGTTTAATAGCTGATACGACACCGAATGTTGTCAGCTCTATATGGCCTGCATGAATAGCCGCACCCAAAGCCAAAAAAAAGCCAAGCGGTTTTGCACTAACACCCATGGCTAACTCTGTTGTTTCAAGTTCTACTATTCTTAGCTCTTTCATCTCATCATCCCTGTTACTTCCAGGACTCTCGGTGGTGGTGGTCTACATGGCCATCATGATTAGCCTAACCAAATACTACAATCCAACCTTGGCCCAGTCTTCCTAAGGCCCTTCATTGGCTGTATTTTGGTAGTACTGTTCTTATTAGTTTAATAGCTGATACGACACCGAATGTTGTCAGCTCTATATGGCCTGCATGAAAAGCCGCACCCAAAGCCAAAAAAAAGCCAAGCGGTTTTGCACTAAAACCCATGGCTAACTCTGTTGTTTCAAGTTCTACTATTCTTAGCTCTTTCATCTCATCATCCCTGTTACTTCCAGGACTCTCGGTGGTGGTGGTCTACATGGCCATCATGATTAGCCTAACCAAATACTACAATCCAACCTTGGCCCAGTCTTCCTAAGGCCCTTCATTGGCTGTATTTTGGTAGTACTGTTCTTATTAGTTTAATAGCTTATACGACACCGAATGTTGTCAGCTCTATATGGCCTGCATGAATAGCCGCACCCAAAGCCAAAAAAAAGCCAAGCGGTTTTGCACTAACACCCATGGCTAACTCTGTTGTTTCAAGTTCTACTATTCTTAGCTCTTTCATCTCATCATCCCTGTTACTTCCAGGACTCTCGGTGGTGGTGGTCTACATGGCCATCATGATTAGCCTAACCAAATACTACAATCCAACCTTGGCCCAGTCTTCCTAAGGCCCTTCATTGGCTTTATTTTGGTAGTACTGTTCTTATTAGTTTAATAGCTGATACGACACCGAATGTTGTCAGCTCTATATGGCCTGCATCAATAGCCGCACCCAAAGCCAAAAAAAAGCCAATCGGTTTTGCACTAACACCCATGGCTAACTCTGTTGTTTCAAGTTCTACTATTCTTAGCTCTTTCATCTCATTATCCCTGTTACTTCCAGGACTCTCGGTGGTGGTGGTCTACATGGCCATCATGATTAGCCTAACCAAATACTACAATCCAACCTTGGCCCAGTCTTCCTAAGGCCCTTCATTGGCTGTATTTTGGTAGTACTGTTCTTATTAGTTTAATAGCTGATACGACACCGAATGTTGTCAGCTCTATATGGCCTGCATGAATAGCCGCACCCAAAGCCAAAAAAAAGCCAAGCGGTTTTGCACTAACACCCATGGCTAACTCTGTTGTTTCAAGTTCTACTATTCTTAGCTCTTTCATCTCATCATCCCTGTTACTTCCAGGACTCTCGGTGGTGGTGGTCTACATGGCCATCATGATTAGCCTAACCAAATACTACAATCCAACCTTGGCCCAGTCTTCCTAAGGCCCTTCATTGGCTGTATTTTGGTAGTACTGTTCTTATTAGTTTAATAGCTGATACGACACCGAATGTTGTCAGCTCTATATGGCCTGCATGAATAGCCGCACCCAAAGCCAAAAAAAAGCCAAGCGGTTTTGCACTAACACCCATGGCTAACTCTGTTGTTTCAAGTTCTACTATTCTTAGCTCTTTCATCTCATCATCCCTGTTACTTCCAGGACTCTCGGTGGTGGTGGTCTACATGGCAATCATGATTAGCCTAACCAAATACTACAATCCAACCTTGGCCCAGTCTTCCTAAGGCCCTTCATTGGCTGTATTTTGGTAGTACTGTTCTTATTAGTTTAATAGCTGATACAACACCGAATGTTGTCAGCTCTATATGGCCTGCATGAATAACCGCACCCAAAGCCAAAAAAAAGCCAAGCGGTTTTGCACTAACACCCATGGCTAACTCTGTTGTTTCAAGTTCTACTATTCTTAGCTCTTTCATCTCATCATCCCTGTTACTTCCAGGACTCTCGGTGGTGGTGGTCTACATGGACATCATGATTAGCCTAACCAAATACTACAATCCAACCTTGGCCCAGTCTTCCTAAGGCCCTTCATTGGCTGTATTTTGGTAGTACTGTTCTTATTAGTTTAATAGCTGATATGACACCGAATGTTGTCAGCTCTATATGGCCTGCATGAATAGCCGCACCCAAAGCCAAAAAAAAGCCAAGCGGTTTTGCACTAACACCCATGGCTAACTCTGTTGTTTCAAGTTCTACTATTCTTAGCTCTTTCATCTCATCATCCCTGTTACTTCCAGGACTCTCGGTGGTGGTGGTCTACATGACCATCATGATTAGCCTAACCAAATACTACAATCCAACCTTGGCTCAGTCTTCCTAAGGCCCTTCATTGGCTGTATTTTGGTGGTACTGTCATCCTTTTGAATAAAAGATTACAGTAAAGGCATTGATTTTAGAAACCCACAGATCATTATTTGCAACCGTGAATTTAGAAAAAAAAATTGATTACACAGCCGTGACACTTATTTATGCTCTGGCCTTTTTAATACGAGGGTCCCGGAGCCTCAACCGAAACAACAGCATGAAAGAGGAGATATGTCATCCTTTTGAATAAAAGATTACAGGAAAGGCATTGATTTTCGAAACCCACAGATCATTATTTGCAACCGTGAATTTAGAAAAAAAAATTGATTACACAGCCGTGACACTTATTTATGCTCAGGCCTTTTTAATACGAGGGTCCCGGAGCCTCAACCGAAACAACAGCATGAAAGAGGAGATATGTCATCCTTTTGTATAAAAGATTACAGGAAAGGCATTGATTTTAGAAAGCCACAGATCATTATTTGCAACCGTGAATTTAGAGAAAAAAAATTGATTACACAGCCGTGACACTTATTTATGCTCAGGCCTTTTTAATACGAGGGTCCCGGAGCCTCAACCGAAACAACAGCATGAAAGAAGAGATATGTCATCCTTTTGAATAAAAGATTACAGGAAAGGCATTGATTTTAGAAACCCACAGATCATTATTTGCAACCGTGAATTTAGAAAAAAAAATTGATTACACAGCCGTGACACTTATTTATGCTCAGGCCTTTTTAATACGAGGGTCCCGGAGCCTCAACCAAAACAACAGCATGAAAGAGGAGATATGTCATCCTTTTGAATAAAAGATTACAGGAAAGGCATTGATTTTAGAAACCCACAGATCATTATTTGCAACCGTGAAATTAGACAAAAACATTGATTAGACAGCCGTGACACTTATTTATGCTCAGGCCTTTTTAATACGAGGGTCCCGGAGCCTCAACCGAAACAACAGCATGAAAGAGGAGATATGTCATCCTTTTGAATAAAAGATTACAGGAAAGGCATTGATTTTAGAAACCCACAGATCATTATTTGCAACCGTGAATTTAGAAAAAAAAATTGATTAGACAGCCGTGACACTTATTTATGCTCAGGCCTTTTTAATACGAGGGTCCCGGAGCCTCAACCGAAACAACAGCATGAAAGACGAGATATGTCATACTTTTGAATAAAAGATTACAGGAAAGGCATTGATTTTAGAAAGCCACAGATCATTATTTGCAACCGTGAAATTACACAAAAACATTGATTAGACAGCCGTGACACTTATTTATGCTCAGGCCTTTTTAATACAAGGGTCCCGGAGCCTCAACCGAAACAACAGCATGAAAGAGGAGATATGTCATCCTTTTGAATAAAAGATTACAGGAAAGGCATTGATTTTAGAAAGCCACAGATCATTATTTGCAACCGTGAAATTAGACAAAAACATTGATTAGACAGCCGTGACACTTATTTATGCTCAGGCCTTTTTAATACGAGGGTCCCGGAGCCTCAACCGAAACAACAGCATGAAAGAGGAGATATGTCATCCTTTTGAATAAAAGATTACAGGAAAGGCATTGATTTTAGAAACCCACAGATCATTATTTGCAACCGTGAAATTAGACAAAAACATTGATTAGACAGCCGTGACACTTATTTATGCTCAGGCCTTTTTAATACGATGGTCCCGGAGCCTCAACCGAAACAACAGCATGAAAGAGGAGATATGTCATCCTTTTGAATAAAAGATTACAGGAAAGGCATTGATTTTCGAAACCCACAGATCATTATTTGCAACCGTGAATTTAGAAAAAAAAATTGATTACACAGCCGTGACACTTATTTATGCTCAGGCCTTTTTAATACGAGGGTCCCGGAGCCTCAACCGAAACAACAGCATGAAAGAGGAGATATGTCATCCTTTTGTATAAAAGATTACAGGAAAGGCATTGATTTTAGAAAGCCACAGATCATTATTTGCAACCGTGAATTTAGAGAAAAAAAATTGATTACACAGCCGTGACACTTATTTATGCTCAGGCCTTTTTAATACGAGGGTCCCGGAGCCTCAACCGAAACAACAGCATGAAAGAAGAGATATGTCATCCTTTTGAATAAAAGATTACAGGAAAGGCATTGATTTTAGAAACCCACAGATCATTATTTGCAACCGTGAATTTAGAAAAAAAAATTGATTACACAGCCGTGACACTTATTTATGCTCAGGCCTTTTTAATACGAGGGTCCCGGAGCCTCAACCAAAACAACAGCATGAAAGAGGAGATATGTCATCCTTTTGAATAAAAGATTACAGGAAAGGCATTGATTTTAGAAACCCACAGATCATTATTTGCAACCGTGAAATTAGACAAAAACATTGATTAGACAGCCGTGACACTTATTTATGCTCAGGCCTTTTTAATACGAGGGTCCCGGAGCCTCAACCGAAACAACAGCATGAAAGAGGAGATATGTCATCCTTTTGAATAAAAGATTACAGGAAAGGCATTGATTTTAGAAACCCACAGATCATTATTTGCAACCGTGAATTTAGAAAAAAAAATTGATTAGACAGCCGTGACACTTATTTATGCTCAGGCCTTTTTAATACGAGGGTCCCGGAGCCTCAACCGAAACAACAGCATGAAAGACGAGATATGTCATACTTTTGAATAAAAGATTACAGGAAAGGCATTGATTTTAGAAAGCCACAGATCATTATTTAAAACCGTGAAATTACACAAAAACATTGATTAGACAGCAGTGACACTTATTTATGCTCAGGCCTTTTTAATACGAGGGTCCCGGAGCCTCAACCGAAACAACAGCATGAAAGAGGAGATATGTCATCCTTTTGAATAAAAGATTACAGGAAAGGCATTGATTTTAGAAAGCCACAGATCATTATTTGCAACCGTGAAATTAGACAAAAACATTGATTAGACAGCCGTGACACTTATTTATGCTCAGGCCTTTTTAATACGAGGGTCCCGGAGCCTCAACCGAAACAACAGCATGAAAGAGGAGATATGTCATCCTTTTGAATAAAAGATTACAGGAAAGGCATTGATTTTAGAAACCCACAGATCATTATTTGCAACCGTGAAATTAGACAAAAACATTGATTAGACAGCCGTGACACTTATTTATGCTCAGGCCTTTTTAATACGATGGTCCCGGAGCCTCAACCGAAACAACAGCATGAAAGAGGAGATATGTCATACTTTTGAATAAAAGATTACAGGAAAGGCATTGATTTCAGAAACCCACAGATCATTATTTGCAACCATGAAATTAGAAAAAAACATTGATTACACAGCCGTGACACTTATTTATGCTCAGGCCTTTTTAATACGAAGGTCCCGGAGCCTCAACCGAAAAAAACAGCATGAAAGAGGAGATATGTCATACTTTTGAATAAAAGATTACAGGAAAGGCATTGATTTTAGAAACCCACAGATCATTTATATGACCCGTGTAATAGAAAAAAACATTCATTAGACACCGGTTACACTTATTTATCCTCAGGCCTTGTTAATACGAGGGTCCCGGAGCCGCAACTGAAACAACAGCATGAAAGAGGACATATGTCAATCTTTTTGAATTATAGATTACAGGAAAGGCATTGATTTTAGAAACACTGAGATAATTACTTGCAACCGGGAAATAAAAAAAAAATTGAACAGACACCCAGTACACTTTATTATCCATAGGCCTTTTCAGCAGAGGCTCCAGGACCCTCAACAAAAACAAGAGCAGGGAGCTGGGCATAGGAGTACAATGGAGTGTGACAATAGTAATCTGAAGGTGAAGATTGCATAGTTGTGGCATTTTAATTTTGTTATCGTGGGAACTTAGTACTTGCAATGACCTTGCTCTGGTGAATCCATATCGCAAATGTGTTATTTAAGGCACTGTTTGTCTATTTTTTTGAATATCAGCATTTGTTAAATGAAGCTCAACTTAGGCTGGTGAGAAACGACCTTTCTTCTGGCTGTTTGCAAATGTTGTGGCTCTGGACAAACATGTGAATAAGGGGCCATCAGCCATATTCTGCACGCAACCCCTTTGATGATTGACAATAAACATGTGTCACCTGCAAGCAGAGCTCGTTACTTCTGTCTAAATCATCTTCCTGGTATGGACAGCCCACTGTTTCCCACAGCAAGTACGAATTTTGAAATACAAGATTGTCTTGAGTATGGTAGGAAACCAAAGTTTATTTAATTCAGTACTATCTATCACCACAAAAAATGAACTTCTTGAAGCAACAAAAATGCCAGCAATTTCATGTGCTTATGGATGACAAGGACGTCATGTCCTTTGGTGCACAGAGATGGAGACGATTTTTGCCCTCCCTGTACACTACCCAGATGTCTCAAACATCACCAGAAACACAATACAGCCACTCTTGTGAAGTTCCTGGTGTTCCGGTAGCCATCTCTTTGCGCTCCTAAAGGAATACTTTATCAGTGTTTTTGTATACATCCGACAACAGCTTCGGAGACTGTGGTGATGCACATGTTATTTACTGTTGTTCCAGCTGTGGCAATATCAATTGGCATGAAAAAGTTAAGATTTGTGTGTTGTGGAGCCTATAGCTGTTAAGGTAGGACGTGTGTTTGAGGAGCTCCAGGTCTTACAAGTTACTTTGGAGTTAGTTTTCAACCTTAATTTATTTTTCTTTTTGGGATTCATAGTCACACTTTCTGGGGCTATCCAAGAGGAGCCTGGTAAAAGCAGTAGTAGTCACCCCTTATATCAACGGGTACGGAGACCTGTTTTTTGCGTTTCCAATATTGCGCCGTACCCCAAACTAATCCTGAATGAAAATAAAAAAACTTAAAATTTGGACTAGTGACGCACATTTTATGCACGCTGTGGCAATTGCAATTTGCAATAAAAATAATCTGCTAACAACAACCACTACCTACGACCACACCTGACTCCTGAAGTCATGCTTCAGTTATTAAGTCAAGTTAAATTAAAAAAAAATTTCTTTATTATGTGCAGCAGAGGCTCCAGGACCCTCGACAAAACCAGCAGCAGGAAAGAGGACATATGGCATCCTTTTGAAAAAAATGATTATAGGAAAGGCATTGATTTTAGAAACACAGAGATCATTAGTTGCAACCGTGAAATCACAAAAAACTTTGATTATACACCAAGTACACTTATTTATCCTTAGGCCTTTTTAGCAGAGGCTCCAGGACCCTCCATAAAACCAGCAGCATGAAAGAGGACATATGGCATCCTTTAGAAAATTAGATTACAGGAAAGGCATTGATTTTAGAAACACAGAGATCATTCGTTGCAACCGTGAAATCACAAAAAACTTCGATTATACACCAAGTACACTTATTTATCCTTAGGCCTTTTTAGCAGAGGCTCCAGGACCCTCAACAAAAACAAGAGCAGGGAGGTGAGCATAGGAGTACAATGGAGTGTGACAATAATAATGTGAAGGGGAAGATTGCGGAGTTGTGTCATTTTAATTTTGTTATTGTGGGAAATACTAGCAATGACCTTGCTCTGGTGAATCCATATTGCAAATGTGTTTTTTAAGGCACTGTTTGTCTATTTATTGAATATCAGCATTTGGTAATTGAAGCTCAACTTAAGGCTGGTGAGAACCGACCTCTCTTCTGGCTGTTTGCAAATGTTGTTGCTCTGGACAAACATGCGAATAAGGGGCCATCAGCCATATTCTGCACGCAACCCCTTTGATGATTGACGATAAACATGTGTCACCTGCAAGCAGAGCCCGTTACTTCTGTTTAAATCATCTTCCTGCTATGGACAGCCCACTGTTTCCCACAGCAAGTCCGAAGCTTGAACTACAAGATTGTCTTGAGTATGGTAGGAAACCAAAGTTTATTTAATTCAGTACTATCTATCACCACAAAAAATGAACTTCTTGAAGCAACAAAAATGCCAGCAATTTCATGTGCTTATGGATGACAAGGACGTCCTGTCCTGTGGTGCACAGAGATGGAGAGGATTTTTGCCCTCCCTGTACACTACCCAGATGTCTACAACATCACCAGAAACACAAGACAGCCACTTTTGTGAAGTTCCTGGAGTGTTCCGGTAGCCATCTCTTTGCGCCCCAAAAGGAATTCTTTATTGTTGTTTTTGTATACATCCGACAATAGATTCGGAGACTGTGGTGACGCACATGTTAGTTACTGTTATTCCAGCTGTGGCAATATCAATTGGCATTAAAAAGGTAAGATTTGGGTGGGCATAGCCTATACCTGTTGCGGTAGGACGTGTGTTTGAGGAGCTCCGGGTCTTACAATTTACTTAGGAGTAATTTTTCAACCTTAATTTAATTTTCTTTTTGGGATTCATACTCACACTTTCTGGGGCTATCCAAGAGGAGCCTGGTAAAAGCACTAGTAGTCACCCCTTATATCAACGGGTACCGAGACCTGTTTTTTACCTTTCCAATGTTGCCCCGTACCCCAAACTAATCATGAATGAAAAAAAAAAAAACTTAAAATTTGGACTAGTGACGCACATTTTATGCACGCTGTGGCAATTGCAATTTGCAATAAAAATAATCTGCTAACAACAACCACTACCTACGACCACACCTGACTCCTGAAGTCATGCTTCAGTTATTAAGTCAAGTTAAATTATTTTTTTTTTTCTTTATTATGCGCAGCAGAGGCTCCAGGACCCTCGACAAAACCAGCAGCAGGAAAGAGGACATATGGCATCCTTTGGAAAAAATGATTATAGGAAAGGCATTGATTTCAGAAACACAGAGATCATTAGTTGCAAATGGTAAATCGAAAAAAAACATTGATTAGACACCCAGTACACTTATTTTTCATTAGGCCTTTTTAATAAGAGGCTCCCGGAGCCTCAACCGAAACAACAGCATCAAAAAGTACATATGGCATCCTTGTGAATAATAGATTACTGGAAAGGCATTGATTTTAGAAACCCGTGGATAATTTTTTGCAAACGTGGAATCTAAAAAAACATAGATTATACACCCAGTACACTTCTTTATCCTTAGGCCTTTTTAGCAGAGGCTCCAGGACCCTCCACAAAACCAGCAGCTTGAAAGAGGACATATGGCATCCTTTAGAAAATTAGATTACAGGAAAGGCATTGATTTTAGAAACACAGAGATCATTAGTTGCAACCGTGAAATCACAAAAAACTTTGATTACACACCAAGTACACTTATTTATCCTTAGGCCTTTTTAGCAGAGGCTCCAGGACCCTCCACAAAACCAGCAGCATGAAAGAGGACATATGGCATACTTTAGAAAATTAGATTACAGGAAAGGCATTGATTTTAGAAACACAGAGCTCATTAGTTGCAACCGTGAAAACTAAAAAAACATAGATTATACACCCAGTACACTTATTTATCCTTAGGCCTTTTTAGAAGAGTGTCCCGGAGCCTCAACAGAAAGAACAGCATGAAAGAGGACATATGGCATCCTTTTGAAAAATAGATTACAGGAAAGGCATTGATTTTAGAAAGACAGAAAAAAATTGTTACAAACGGGAAATCTAAAAAAACATTGAATAGACACCCAGTACACTTCTTTATCCTTTGGCCTTTTGAGCAGAGGCTCCAGGACACTCAACAAAACCAGCAGTAGGAAAGAGGACATATGGCATCCTTTGTGAAAAAAAGATTATAGGAAAGGCATTGATTTTAGAAACCCGGGGATAATTTGTTGCAACCGTGAATTTGAATAAAAAAAATGGTTGGATGGACACCCAGTACAATTCTTTCTCCCTAGGCCTTTTTATAAGAGGGTCCAGGACCCTCAAACAAAACACCAGCATGAAAGGGGACATATGGCATACTTTTTAACAATACAGTAAGAGTACAGGAAAGGCATTGATTTTAGAAACCCATAGATAATTTTTTGCAAATGTAAATTTGAATCAAAAAAGTGATTCGATGGACACCCAGTACACCACTTTCTCCTTAGGCCTTTTTATAGGAGGGTCCTGGACCCTCAAAAAAAACACCAGCAGGAAAGAGGACATATGGCATTCTTTTGAAAATTAGATTACAGGAAAGGCATTGATTTTAGAAACACAGAGATCAGTTATATGACCCGGGAAATAGAAAAAAAACATTGATTGGACACCCAGTACACTTCTTTATCCTTAAGCCTTTTTAAAAGAGTGTCCCGGAGCCTCAACAGAAAGAACAGCATGAAAGAGGACATATGGCATCCTTTTGAAAAATAGATTACAGGAAAGGCATTGATTTTTTAAAGACAGAAAAAATAAGTTACAACTGTGAAATCTAAAAAAACATTGAACAAAACCAGCAGTAGGAAAGAGGACATATGGCATCCTTTGTGAAAAAAAGATTATAGGAAAGGCATTGATTTTAGAAACCCGGGGATAATTTGTTGCAACCGTGAATTTGAATTAAAAAAAAAGATTGGATGGACACCAGGTACAATTCTTTATCCATAATGCCTTTTTATAAGAGGGTCCAGGACCCTCAAACAAAAAACCAGCAGGAAAGAGGACATATGGCATACTTTTGAACAATAGAGTACAGGAAAGGCATAGATTTTAGAAACCCATAGAATTTTTTTTTTAAATGTAAATTTGAATAAAAAAAATGATTCGATGGACAGCCAGTACACCTCTTTCTCATTAGGCCTTTTTATAAGAGGGTCCTGGACCCTCAAAAAAAACACCAGCAGGAAAGCGGACGTATGGCTTCCTTTCGAACAATAGAGTACAGGTACAGCATTGATTTTACAAACCCAGAGATCATTTTGGTCAATTGTTAAATAGAAAAATAAAAATGAGTGGCCAACCAGTACACCTCTTTCTCCTTAGGCCTTTTTATAAGACGGTCCTGGACACTCAAAAAAACCACCAGCAGGAAAGAGGACGTATGGCATCCTTTTGAACAATAGAGTACAGGTACGGCATTGATTTTACAAAACCAGAGATAATTTAGGTCAAATGAGAAATAGAAAATAAAAATGAGTGGACACCCAGTACACCTCTTTCACCTTAGGCCTTTTTATAAGAGTGTCCAGGACCCTCAAACAAAATACCAGCAGGAAAGAGAACATATGGCATACTTTGGAACAATAGAGTACTGGTACGGCATTGATTTGTAAAAACCCACAGATAATTGTTTGTAAAAGTG